>NW_012267286.1:7356154-7370027 GCF_000151885.1 Dipodomys ordii
TAAATATTTTTTCCCAATTAGTTGGTTGTCTTTCTAGCTTGGTTGCGATAGCTTTAGCTGTGCAGAAGCTTTTTATTTTAAGGTAGTCCCATTTGCCGATTTGTTGTGACCCTGTTCAGGAAGTTCCTTCCTGTGAGGTTATGGTTTTAAAAAGAAAAATGGGAAAGGGACTATGGGCCATCTTGTAAGTCAAGGCTATAACAAAATGTTCAAGTGCTTAGGCCATTTGGACACTCCCATGAGTCCCTTTCTACATTTCTCATTGGAGGATCTGTGAAGGCACCTGTGCCTCAAGAATGAAGCCCTGGGGGCTTGGGAAGGTGGCTCAGTGGTAGAGCGCTTGCCTTCCATGCAGGAGGCCCTGGGTTCGATTCCTCAGCACCACATAAGCAAAAAGAAAAAAAAGCTGGAAGTGGCGCTGTGGCTCAAGTGGTAGAGCGCTAGCCTTGAGCTGAAGAGCTGAGGGACAGCGCCCAGGCCCAACCGGACCCTCCCCCCCCCAAAAAAAATGAAGCCCCAGGGCTCAGCCTGTCCTGCTACCGCACCTACCAGCAAGACACACTACTGCACACTTGGAAGAATTTAAAGTAAGAGCTAAGAAATATGCAAATACAAATGAAAAATTAAGAGACCATATCTAAGTTTACATGCGGGTTTTAATGTTTAAAAGAATTGAATCTGTGAAAGGCAGAAGCTAAACAACGATCAAAGAAAATGTATCCCTACACATACGAATTCAGAATATGATGTGGACATTCAATTTAATGGCTTTGCAGAGTTCAGTCTGAAGGCAAAACTTGATTGCACCGATTTCACTTGAAACAAATGGTTGAGGAGTTTCTTAGACACAAAAGCTTTCTCAGATCTTACCAAAGAAAATTTGGTTGTTACCAGAAGCCATTAAATATCTCCAGTTATTGAATATAGTAGCTACCAAATACTACTTCTCAGCAAATGTTATATACCAGGTACTTTATTGGTGTATTATCATAACAACTCTAGGAAATACTGTTACCCCAATATTAAAGAAATGAAATCGAAAGAAAGGAAGTTACCCAAGGCAGAGAAATAGGAAGAACAAAGTCTACACTTGACCAAAGTCTACCTGACCTCCAGAACCCTTATTCTTAGGTATTTTTTAAAATTTTGCTAGTGCTGTGGTTTGAACCCAAACCCTCTCATTTACTTGGAAAATGTTCTACCACTTGAACCACAGCTTCAGTCCTTTCAGCTTTAGTTATTGTTTAGATAGGGTCTCATTTTTTTCTGCCTAGGCTGGCCTAGACTATGTATATATATATATATGATCCTTCATTTATGCACCCTGGTAACTGGGATTCCGACATGAACCCAGCTTGTCTGTTGAGATGAGATCTCAGTAATATCTCCCTTCTCCAACTGGTCTCAAACCATGATCCTCCTATTTCGATGAGCTGTGCCTGTCTATTTTAAGTTTTTCCTGAGACACAAGAGGGTCAGGAGTTTGATACCAGCTTGTCTCAAGAAAACTGAAAAAGATATGGGAACAAGTGGTAATATAAACACTTATGATGTAAGCCAGGCATGGTATTACACACCTATAATCCCAGCACTGGGGAGGCTGACACTGTATAGGTGCGTCGTACCATGCCTGGCTTACATCATAAGTGTTTATACTACCACTGGGTCCCATATCTTTTTCAGTAAAATAGGGTTTGACTTAGGGAAGCATACAGCCTTGTAATGTTTCTGGTAACACCTCAGCAAGTGATTATCTTGGGAAAAATTTTAATGTAAAAAATAATTCAAAAATCAATTTGAATCAATTTATAGATTCTTGGCAGAGGATATTTTTTGTTATAACTGGTATTTCGTAACCAAACTATATTAAATTAGATGAGGATTGAGTTATTATCTAGTTGTTGTAAAAGAAATAAAGGATACAGGTGGACCCGTTGCAACAATGAGAAGTACAAGTTGTCATGTCAAAAACGAACTTTACAACTTTGGTGGTGGGGGCGGGGAGGATTGGATGGGGGGCCGGGGGGGAGGCTGGGAAGGGATGGGAAGGGTAAACAAAGGAGGAGGCTGCAATGCTTGATAAGAAATGTACTCATTATCTTGCCCATGTAATTGTAACCCCTCTGTACAGTATTTTCACAATAAAAAAAATCAAGAGCTGGTGCTGGTGACTCACAACTGTAATTCTATTTACTCAGGAGGCTGAGGTCTGAAGACCATTGTTTGAAACCGGACCAGGCAGAAAACTCCCCTCTAAGATATTCTTATCTCTATTTAACAAGTGGAAAAAAAAGTGAAGGTGTGGACCAAGGATTACAGTGTCAATATGAGTGAAAAAACTAAGAGTTCCAGGTCCCTGAGTTCAAGCCCCAGTATTGGCACAAAAAATAAAGACAGGAGGTAATTAGTCATTACCTGGGATTAGGAGTGACTGTTAATACTTCTTTTGGGCATTGGAAAAATGACACAAAGTCAGATAATAGTGATACTTGTACAAAATTAGAGAATAGTGATACTTGTACAGAATTAGATACTTGTACAATTTTACCCTTACAATGAATGAGCTTTGTAATACTGAGTTATAATAAAAGATATCCGACAAGAGTACATGTGTTTGTTTGTTTTTCAGTTGTGGGGCTTGAACTCAGGGCCGGGATGCTGTCCCTGAGCTCTTTTGCTTAAGGCTAGCACTCTACCACATTGAGCACAGCATCACTTCTGGTTTCCTGGTGGTTAATTGGAGATAAGAGTTTCCTGCTGGGGCTGGCTTTGAACCATGATCCTCAGATCTCAGCCTCCTGAGTAGCTAGGAATAGAGGTGTTGAACCACCCGTGCCCAGCTAAAACCATTTTAAGGAGTAGCAAAGGAAATACCACACTCTGTTGCTTACTTGCAGGCTCAGTTATCTTTTTATAGCCACTGCACTGTCAAGCCGGCAGGCCTTTCATTGGCAGTAATTCTGAAATAGCACACAGTTCCAATCTTTCTAAAGACCACATGAGCCAATAAAAAGCAAACTGTTTAACAGAATTTATGCAAACGATGCTCCAAAAATAAACTTGGAGCTAATGTGAAGTGATTAAAAAACAAACTAACTACAAAAGACACATGACTGTCCAACAGAATTAATCAAAATTCATGATGAGTTACTGAGCTTTTACTTTTGTGGTGCCCAGCATTGAACTCAGGACCCTGAGCACACTAGCAAAATGCTCCACCACCTGGTCACCTGCTCCTGACTTTGAGTTAGATTAGAAGTGATGGGTGGAGGGGGCTGGCTATATTAAACAGCTGAACCAAATGCTCACCCAGAGCAAATATTAGCTGTGCAAATCTCAGAACAATAACTGGTAGGAGCGAGAGTATTTCTCAAGACGGGAATCATCTACGCTTTGGAGAACAGTGCTGCTGCTAACAACCCTTTTGGCCTCAGCTAAATCGATCCTGAATGTTGCTTCAGTGGGATCTGACTTTCAAAATGTTTCATAGGATGTTTTCAAATTTGGCTTCTTTTCCTAGACGATTTCCTGGCTGTTCATCTTTTTTATTGGCGACTGGCAAATTCTGGTTATGGCTCTGACTCAGGTGTATTTTGGAGGAAGAGGATTATAGCATGGAGGTATGAGGCTGAGATCAGCAATAGGAGAGGTGGGCTATCCCAGGGAAGGACAACTTAACCATTCTGCACGGCAGCATTGAACATGAGGTTAAGTGAACAAAGCCTAGAGAGAGAGGACAACTAGCAAACAGATGGACAGACAGGGCATTAGCTAGGTAGGCAGGTTATGCAGATCCTGAAATCAAAGAGGGCTATAAAATAAGTGAAGGATTAGGGGATATTATTTAAAATAATCTTTGAAAGACTTTATACCTTACACCTGCAATCCTAACTATTGAGGAGGCTGAGATCTGAGGATCATAGCCCTAAGCCACAGGGGCAAAAAAAATTCCACGAGACTTTTAGCAATAATTAATAAGCAAAAAGCTGGAAGTAGAGGTGTGGCTCAAATGATAGAATATTAGCCTTGAGTGAGAAAACTACGGAAGATCAAGAAGTCCTGAGTTCCAACCCCAGTACTGCTCACCCCCACAATAATACAAATAAGATAATCTTTGAAATCACTTTTCAGATAGTCTAAATTGGAAGTTCAAAAGCAGCTTTTCCTATGCCTTGGTAGGGCTGGGAAGGTGGCTCAGTGGTAGAGCGCTTGCCTTGCATGCCTGAGGCCCTGGGTTCGATTCCTCAGCACCACATAAGCAAAAAGAAAAAAAAGCTGGAAGTGGCGCTGTGGCTCAAGTGGTAGAGCGCTAGCCTTGAGCTGAAGAGCTGAGGGACAGTGCCCAGGCCCAGAGTTCAGGCCCCACAACTGGACCCCCCCAAAAAAAAATTATGCTTGGGGCTGAGAGGAATAACTCAATGGTAGAATGTCTGACTAGTGTGTATAAGTTCTTGGGTTTAACATCCAGCACCCCAATAAAAGGAAAAAAGAAAGGATGAAAGGAAGATGGAAGAGATGGTAGAAGTTTTGTAATGTCCACTCCTTTCTGGATTTACTAACAGTGAATTCTGGTAACTCATGGGCTAGGAGAATAAGTTGTATTGATGACTTGTCTCTGTTAAAATGCTTATTTACTTTAGCATAGGAAAATCCCTCTAATATAAAAAGATATTTATTCCTTCAATAATCTAAGTAATAACTGTGTTATGCAACACAGTTATTTAACTGTGTTATGAGCGGAGCTGCTTTTCAATAATCTATAGTTTTATCTATAACTATAATTTTATCAATTTACACACACATACACACACAACTGTACCAGATAGATATCAGCCTCATAACTTGCCTCCCTTGCTCCAAGTTTAATGGTCAAACCAAACAGCCAACACTTATTTAATAGAAACCCTTGAGGGCTTTACCACAAAGGTTAAATCCAGCAGACTAACTGAACAACCACACTAATGACTGACTCCTACATTTCCAGTTTTGTTTGAATACTTGTATCTTCAAGGGGAAGCTACACAGAATGCCTATTGATATGAAAGGTATCTGAAACACTTTTTAAAAGTTCTATTTTCAGAGGCATTTAAGTATAGCATTGGTGCTAATATATTTATTTTTCTTAAGAAGGTTGACCTGGTCTGAGAGAGAAAGAAATGCAGAAGTTGAGTGCCCTGGCTTTACTGTCTATTCCCCAAACTGCACAGCCCTTTCAAAAAGAAAGTAGAGGTCTTATTGTAGGGAAGTCAATAGATCAAAGCCAACAGTATATATCCTAGTCAACCATAAAAATTGTATTTGATTTAGAAGTATAATTTTATTGCAGGAAAAATCAGGATGAGGAGGGAGAGACCTGTTCCTTTAAAAATAGCTTCCTAATTCTCTACTTTCATATAGATCTTTTGTCTTTTGCCCTTCAGATCATTTTAGAAATGCACCTATTGATTTCTCTTGTGACCACATACTGACCAAATGGTGTATTTTTCTATTTCCAAAAAGTTGCATAGGGAGATGTAAACATCTTTAGAAATGACTTCTTGAGCACAGTTCACTGTTTACTGTTGTGCTAGAAGAGAATAATTCTACTTTGCTTTGGAAAGTAGGAAAAAATACATTAAAAACCTACAGAAAGGAGTTCAATAATCCTTTGCCAGTGTGGAGGTGAAGGTGGAGAATGAGCTCACACCTGTCACCCTAGCTCCTCAGGAGGCTAAGACCTGAGGATTGAAGTCTGAAGCCAGCCTATGTAGAAAAAGCCTGTGAGACTCTTATCTCCAATTAATCACCCAAAAGGCTTGAGTGGTAGAATTCCAGCCTTGAGGGAAAAAGCTAAGGGACAGTTCCCAGGCCCTGAGTTCAAGTCCCAGTATTGACATGGAAAGAAGGAAGGAAGGGAGCAGAGAAGAAAGAGAAAGGAAAAAGAAAGGAAAGAAGAAAAGAAGGAAAAGAGAAAAGAAAGAAAGAAAAGAGAAGAAAAGATGACCAAAAAACAACAACAAAAAACCAAAAACCCAGGTAGATAGGAGAGGAAGGAAAGAAAAGCCACGCTAAGTGGGCAGTCCATTAGTGGTTATACGGGGTTGCATGCATACCTCAGCACAGGAAGCTTACACCATCTCCAGCTTCGATGTAGAAATGATACCTAGACAGACTTTAATATTGACTCAAGTCAGGTCTCAAGTCTAGAATTAGATATGGGGATATTTACTGAAAATGCAACATTATTATATTTGTTAGTGCTCTGCACCAACAGAATGAGTTCAAGGGAGACCATAACAGCAGCTTAGCGCTTTTGAAAGCGTCCTTCCTGGTAGTAAGGATGGAACACTGAAAAATTAAGGAAATGGAAGGTCTCCAAGTACGTACCCTTCTGCAGGTAGTCCTTGTTTTACCCCTCTCCCAGTACTGGTGTTTGGATGTGGAACGTTATTCTGGCCAAGTGGGACCTGATTCCTTGAGCCATGCTTGAGGCAGTCCCTTTTGCTTTTGTTCCTGTATATATGTATGTATGTATGTATGCAGGTATTGCTAGTACCAGAGTCTGAACTCAGGGCTTTGTGTTGTCTCTTGGCTTGCTTGCTCAACTGTCACTCTACCATTTGAGTCATAACTCCAGTCTGACTTTTTGCTGGTTATTTTGGAGATGGGAATCTCATAGACTTTTCTTCCCAGGTTGGGTTTCAAACCACAGTCCTCTAGATTTCAGCCTCCTGAGTAGCTAGGATTATAAGTATAATCCACCAATGATTTGTTATTTTTCAAATAGGTTTTGCTTTTGGTCTGGGCTGACCTAGACCCTCCTTCCCTATTTATGTCTCCCACCATAACTGGGATGATAAGTGTATGCCATCATGACTAGTTTTTAATGTTAAGATGGTGCATTTCCATCATAGCAAGAATAAACACAACTTCAATTAAGATTTATCAATGTGGGAAAAAAATCAATCTATGTAGTAGGAATTGTTAAGTTATTATATGTAAACAAGCATACTCAGTTTGAATATTAGTACCTAAACTCTTCAAAAGTAATATATAAACTACAATTGGGAGCATTTCGGGAGCATTTCTTGGAATCCCAGCTTCTAGTAGGGCCTTTGCTCTTGCTAACTTCTCCTTGCCTATTATGTCAGTGTTTTTTTCTCACACTCCCTTGGGGAACAGGTGAAAGCTACTCTCAGTTCCATTGAGAGAATGAACATGGCTCCTTTCTGACACATTTTAGTAGAAGAGGTCCAATTGCTAAGAGCAACAACTTCTAATGGAATGGGTTTCCCTCTAAGTCCTCTATGACAAATCTTAGCTACAAAGTTCCTGTGACTAAGTGTCTCCCCAATTACTAAGAACAGGAACTTCCCACAGAATGTCTCACTGGTAAACTGACACATAGACACCCACTCTATTGTACTTTATGGATAAGGAACACCGGAAGTTTACTTTGAATCTTTAAGATGTAATTTAAGCTGGGCAAAGGTGGCTCATGCCATTTGTAATCCTAGATACTGGGAGATTAAGACTAAGACTGGGAGATTCTCATTTTGAAGCCAACCCAGACAGAAAAGTCTTTGAAACTCTCATTTCCAATTATCCAGCAAAAAGCTGGGCTGGAAGAGTGGCTCAAATGGCAGAGTTCAGCCATGAACAAGGAAGCTAATGTAGAATGCAGGGCCTGGTATTATTAGCTCGTGCACACAAATGTAATTTATGTTGTCATCATAAAGGAGTATAGATACTATACTGAATTGTTGGTAAGATCATAAATTTGTACAATTCATTTGAAAATATCTTTTTATCCATATAATGAACTTTAAACATGTGTCTGCCTCTTGAAATAGCAACTCTACACCACTGAGAATTTCTCTTGGAACAAGCATTCAGAAAAAAATAGCCTCCTAAGAAATTCACTAAAATATCAAAACAATCTAAATGTCTATAGTTGGAGACTGAAATATCCAGGAGATGCATTAAATGTTTTAAAATGGAACTACATTCTTACTCTCATAAAACTGTGCATATATAAAAAGGACCAAGTCAATTCATATGAAAATTCGTGAGATACTTATTTCCATTTAATTACCCAGAAAGCGGAAAGTTGAACTATGGCTTAAGTGGTACTGTAGAGTGCTAGCCTTGAGAATTGTGCTCAGGCCCCGAGTTCAAGCCCCAGGACCAGCAACTCCCTCCCCCCTGAAAAAAAAAAAAACGCTATTGGTATCTACATTTTAAGAATATTAAGAGAAATTAATTCTATTTCTTGCGCCCCAGGGAACAGCCAAGGAAATGAGTTTTCTGTTTGTTTCTAGAACATCTATGGCATAAGGTGTAGCAAGAACCATATAGGAGATTGGAAGGCCATTTCCAAAGCTTATATTGAATACAATTAAACACGGCAGTTTGATGTCTATATTTCAGAGGCACTCTTATGAATGATAATCGTGACTCCAGATTGATAGAGATGTCTCTAAAGGAAAAAAAGGAATTCCATTTACTCCCTCTTAGCCCTGGGAATGGAACAGGCAAATGCTTTCCAACTAACTACATCTGTCATTTCACTCCACCAGAATTGTGTCTTCCTTTGTTTCTTCCCTGAGCAAACTGTATCACCAACCCTCCAGCTGGTGAGACTCCATGAAATCACAGCCATCATCTCAGCTTACCTCCGTCTCCTGACCACCTAGATTTAACTGCCTTTTCTCAGTAGTTGAGTATTTCAATTTTTTCCCCTTCTTCTTGCTGACCCCTCTCCCCCACCAGCTGAGGACTGACCTCAGGGATTTGCACTAGCCAGGCAAGTGCTCTTCCACTGAGCTAAATCCCAGTTTTAACCCTAGACACAATCACACCCAACCTTAAGGCAAATAACTATGAAATGCAGCTGGACAGATATCAGAACTTTATTTAAAAAATAACAAATTTCTCTCTCACAAAAAAAAATAAAAATAAGAAAAGTTAATATGTTTACTTGAATTCTTTGAAGCGTTACAAGTGGCTTCTTTAGTTGAAAGTTGTGAATAATGGTTAATACAGTTTTCTATCATACTCCTATGAAACACTAAAGTCTAAATTCATAGAAATAGTAATCCTAGCTACTGAGGAGGCTGAGATCTAAGGATCATGGTTCAGAGCCAAGCTGGGGGAAGAAAGTCCATGAGGTTCCAATTAACCACCAAAAAAGCCAAAAGTGGAAATGTGGCTCAAGTGGTGAGCATCAGCAAAAAAGCCTAGGGAGAGCTCCCAGGCCTTGAGTTCCCAGCCACATGACCAGCAGAAAAAGAAAAAAATGTGGGGGAGCTGGTGTAGCTTAAGTGTAGAATCATTGCTTAGCCTGTGCAAGGCCCTGTGTTCAAAAACTGAATAAAATAAATAAGTAAATAGTTTAAAAAAACTCAATTGCGCTCGAATTAAAAGGTGCCATATACTCAGGTATTGTGCCAATGATTAGAGATTGTAAATAATTCAACATTCCCAGTCATGACAGACTTTCAAAGACATTGAGAGCCACTCTCCCAAAGCCTTTCTGTTTCCAGATTTTAACACAGACCACTTCCTTGGCTACCTGCCAATTGGCCTCACCCAGACTTGCCAGAATGAAACTCCTCAAGTTCAGGAAGAAGAAAGGCTCTGATGACTTACCTTTCTTCTCTTTCAGCTCTCGGAGAGCTGTTCAGTCACAACAGATCATCATCGTCATGATCCGGGTACTGTGGAACCAGACTCCACAGTGTTCCCTAACATTGTGATCTCTCTCCGAAAAAGTCAGAACTCCTAGAAAATCCAACCGGGATGGAAAACCACGGGCTTTCTCCCCTGGTGCTTACACCCATACATGTCTGTCGCCAGGCTTACAGTTTTTTAGAGTTCTCTGGCTCAGGGATCTGTGCTCTGCTGGTTGCAAGCTGTGAGGACAGAGTCCACATCTTATTTGTGTTGGTGTCACACTGGCCACTAGCCAAGCTCCTGGCCTTCAAGCCCCAGTGCGGCTGCTGAATGAATGTACCAGCCTACACACTCAACTGCCCCACGGTGACCTTACCTTTTCCCACGGTGTCTCAGACACGGCCATCTGTAGGCAAAATCGGGTGAACTACCAAATCCAAGGCTTCCAAATTCCATCTAACTGAACTGTGGTTTAGGTTGTGTGACTGATTTTTTTCTTCTTATTTCTTTTTAATTTTTATTGTTATTATAAAGGTGATGTACAGAGAGGTTACAGTTACATGAGTCAGGTAATGAGTACATTTCTTTTTGGACAATGTCACTCCTTCCCCCATGCTCTCCCAGTTTTCCCCTCTGTTCCCACCTACAAGTTGCATAGTGAGTACTACTGCTGATTGTTTTTTATTGTGACCTATCTTACAGAAGGTGTAAGCTATTTTTAAAAAGTAAACAAACCCTAGACCTAGCTTCAGAACTCAGTGAGATCTAAGGAGTCCCAAACAACTCTCCATGACCATGATCTCAACGTAGTTTTTCAATATATGATTTTCAAAATACTTAATTTTGAGTGTGTGTGTGTGTGTGTGTGTGAGAGAGAGAGAGAGAGAGAGAGAGTCATGGGCCTGAACTCAGCCTGGGCACTGTCCCTCAGCTCTTCAGCTCAAGGCTAGCTCTCTACCACTTGAACTTCTGGCTTTTTCTGCTTATGTAGTGCGGAGGAATCGAACCCAGGGCCTCATGCATGCAAGGCAAACACTCTACCACTAAGCCACCTTCCCAGCCCCAAGATAATTAATTCTGACCAAAATAAAAAGCTTGAAGAGGCTTCCTAAATATGTGTGTGTGTGTGTGTGTGTGTGTGTGTGTGTGTGTGTGTGTGTGTGTGTGTGTGTGTGTGTGTACGTACTGGAGGTTGAAGTAAGTATCTCATGCTCTTTCTTGCTCAGCTTTTTTTGCCCATGGCTAGTATTCTACCACTTGAATCACACTTCTAGTCCAGCTTTCTTTTGTTTTTGATGGTATTAGTCGGCAAAATTACCTTCAATTATTTTCAATCACAATCTTCAATTATGAACATGGGAGTCTCATGGGCTTTTCTGCCCAGCCTGGTTTAGAACTTAGGCCCTCTGGGTCTCAGCCTGCTATGTAACTACAGGTATAATCTATTGCACTTGGGCTACTTTTACAATTAGCAATGTACTGGGGTATTTTGTTTTGTTTTGTTTTCCTTTGCCTTAAAAGCAGTGGATTTCCTTTCCTGTGAGTCATTCTCAGGAGAAACTGAGAAACTGTGTACTTTTTCCTCCTGACCGTTCCCTCATCAGTGTTGCCACAGGGGCCAAATCTGCATTTATCCTATGAGGTTACATGTTTCCAAACCTTAGCCAGGCCCCACATTAAAACATACAGCTACCGACTCGGGCATCTCATGCCCTCGAGGGCTTATCTGGATGTTTATCTTCCTCCTCAATGACTTAAAAGAAGGGCATTTCCTGGAAATATTGAGGTGGACATTTCATTGTAGTGAGGTGCTCAGAACGTGTGAATCACTCCTGTTGCCTGGTAACATGTTTGTTTGGCAAAGTGAAGGCAACTCGGTACAGGTAGTCAGACCATGGAGCAGATATTCAACATAACTTCCTTCTGATACTAGACAGTTGGTTTCGTGTTTAACAACTGTTCTTTCCTACTGGTAGTACAGGTTCCTGAGGGCTTTCTGTTTCAGCCAGGAGAATTCCAAAGGCACTATGCTATGCAGAGAATCAATCAGCAGTACCTTTGTGGCTGAAATAAGGGCAAACCTGCTTTTCCTATTGAGTTGTTAAGAAAACCTTTAAGACAAAAGGTGTTTATAAAACTCTCATATAAGGCATAAAGGGGTGACCTTCCCTGTAAAAAGAAATCCTCATACACACTCATAGTTAATATGACATACTCATAAACAGCCCTGGGCCACTATTTCTAACCTTATAGTCAAGAGGCAGATTTTTTTTTTCTGGTACTGGAGCTGGAAACTCTGGGCCTGAGTGCTATCCTGGGGCTCCTTTTGCTCAAGGCTAGTACTCTACCACTTCATCTACTGAAGGGCTTCCAGCTTTTTCTGTGACTAATTGGAGATAAGAGTCTCATGGACTTCCTGCACAGGCTGGCTTTGAACCACAATCCTTACATCTCAGCCTTCTGAGTAGCTAGGATTACAGGCATGAGCCGCTAGTGCTGAGCCAAGAGACAGATTTTTATGCAGCAATGATTGATTCAAGGGCTATACTTTAAGCTAGAAGAAAACACTATATGTATACACAAACATCTTCTTACAACAAGAATTGATGACCACAGTATAAGCAGCTTCAGAATTGAGGGAATTTACTCTCGAATAATGTAAGGAATGGAAAGAGATGGCACCGCAGGCTCAAGGTGACCTTACAAATTTCTGCCTTCAGATTTCAGATAAAATGTGTAGTTAGGTCCCTGTAGAAGATAAAAATCTATCATCAGACACTCTGAGGTTACATCTCATGTAAAGGCTCTAAAAGATAATGCCTGTGCCCCTAGTATCCTATAGCACAATCGTGTTCCTAATCATTCTATGCATTAAGTATTCAAGGAGGAGAAGTGGCTTTTTCAAGGCAGGAAAGTTCACCAGACTCCTTTCTCAACCTCGAGCAGAGGCACACACCTGTCATCCCAAGGTAGTTGGGAGGTTTGGATTGTGAGGATTATAATACCAGGCAGTAATCATTTCTATGCATTAAAGACTCAAAGGAGGAGAAGTGACTTTTGGTCTTGTTTAAGCTCTCTACACTACTTGGGAGGCTGAGAATAGGAGGACCACAATTCAAGGCAGGAAAGTTCACCGGACTCATTTCTCAACCTATAGCAGAGGCACACACCTGTCATCTCAAGCTAGTTGGGAGGTTTGGATTGTGAGGATTGTAATACCACGCAGGTAGGCTGAAAAGTCTGGAGACTTCATTGACACAAGAGGAATAATTGATGCAGAAGCAGTGCTAATGATCCTAGCAAGTATGGAAAGCCTAAAAGTGGGCATGTCCCTGAGCAGAAAATGAGACCATATCCTAAAAATAACTAGTGGAAATTAGGGTTGGAGGCATGGCTCAGTAATACTGCATCAGCCTAGCAGGCATGAGGTACTGAGTTCAAATATTAGTACTGCACACACAAAATAAAGCTGCACACATACCAGGCTGGTTCTGCAGGCATTTTGTCTTTGTTACTGTTGTTATTTGGGGTTTTTGTTTGTTACCTGTAATCTCTTTGGGAAAATAAATCTAGAGTCCTAAATTAACTGACTGCTTTTGGATTACAGGATACAAAAATAATTTAAAATTTCTTCTTCTTTCTTCCTCTCAGCAAAAAAAAAAATTATTTTAATTCTGGAACTTCAATATGCCTGAAATCCACAAGTACTACCAAAAATAGAATAGATAAAATGATTTTTACTTTGCTTATGTTAGCAATGACAGGTATATAAATTTACTTAGCAATTTTCACCTTAAACATATGTTAAAACTTTTATCTTCTCCCACGTGCTTTCATTTTTAAAGAAACACATCTAAAGGAGAGCAATCTTTCTATGTCCAAAAAAAGCTGTAATTTCTGCTGGGTGCTGGTGGCTCATGCTTGTAATCCTAGCTACTCAGGAGGCTGAGATCTGAGGATCACAGTTCAAAGCCAGCCTGGGCAGGAAAGTCTGTGAGACTCTTATCTCCAATAAACCTAACTAGAAAACCAGAAGTGGCGCTGTGGCTCAAGCGGTAGAGCGCCCGCCTTAAGCTGAAGAGTACAGGGACAGCGCCTAGACCCAGAGTTCAAGCTACGACCCACAAAAAAATAATAATAACAATTTCTAAAACTGGTGGATTGTAGGTAACAATTACTAGGAGAGAGATAGAGAGAGAGAGAGAGAGAGGAGGGGGAG
>NW_012267286.1:7370077-7376156 GCF_000151885.1 Dipodomys ordii
GGAGGGGGAGGGGGGAGAAGGGGGGAGAGAGGGAGAGAGGGAGAGAGAGAGAGAGAAAGAGAGAGAGAGAGAGAGAGAGGGATGTCTTCCAAAGCATTTTAAAGCCCACATTCTCATCTAAAGGAGTATGTTACAGTGTAGAGACTGATGTTGATTAGGCAGAACTTCTAAACAAAAATTTTTTTTTGGTGGCCTGTGTTTACAGCCCAGGAATAGAAAGGTCGGTTCTCTCGGTTCTCAGAGAAGACTTAGGTCTTGGGAATTAAACTGTCAGTGGCCAGATGAGCTGATCTGGTAAACTTTCCTATTTTCTTTTTTCTCTTTTTGGTCAGTCATGGAGCTGTCCCTGAGCCTCTTTGCCCTCAAGGCTAGCGCTCTACCACTTTGAGCCTCAGCACCACTGCCCATTTTTTGAGTAGTTAATTGGAGATAAGCATTTCCTGGGGACTTTTCTGCTCAGGTTGGTTCTGAACTTCCATCCTCAGATTTCAGCCTTCTGAGTAGCTAGGATTATAGGCATGAGACACCCATGCCTGGCTTTTCTTTCCTTCTTTTTTCTAGGTAGGCTGTCCACACTGGAACTTGGTACTTAACTGAACCATGCCTCCAAATCCCTTTCTACATGTAGTTAGGAAAAATTGACACATCATAGAAAAGTATATAGTATGTGTGTGTGTGGGGGGGTGTGCAAGCACTCGTGCGCGCCAGTCCTGGGGCTTGAACTCATGGAATAGCTGCTCTCCCTTAGCTTTTTGGCTCAAGGCTGGTGCTTGCTTCAGCAGAACATAGACTAAAATTGGCTCAAGGCTGACATTCTATCACTTCAGCCCCAGCTCCACTTCTGGCTTTTGGTGGTTAATTGGAGATAAGCATCTTTCAAAGAGGCTTTAAACCTTGAAGCTCAGATCTCAGCTTCTAGTAGCTAAGATAACAGGCCAGAGCCACTGGCACCAGGCTAGTATGCTATCTTTTACATTATAAAAGGACTAATAGAAATTCACATTACTATTTCCTTGTCATGTACAAAGGAATTGGGAAAGAGATCAGTAGAACACTAATGAACCGGCTGAGAGGGAGTGGTAAAAGGCAGAATCTGGACTGGTTCCTCAAATCAGAAAAAAAAAAAAAAAGCAACAATGTTATACTTGACAAGTAAACCTTTCTTTTTCAAGCTGAAGTGTTATCAACCTGGGGTGCTGCTTTGCTTTCAATTCCACAGTGGCCACAACACAGACTGTTTTATATTCCAAATCAGGTTCCGGCTCTTGCCTTCCCTATGTAGATTCGTATGTCATGTTGATGGGTTTCTCCAGGCTCTCTGAGAGCATGGAGCTCTCCCCTTCCTCCTAATCCATCGAATTGATTGCTAAGGATACTTGGAAGCTTTAATAAAGCTTACGAAAAGCCAGAATCTTGTTGTGGTCCTTGTCTGGTTTGAAACACGGAACTGAGCACAGATACCCAGAAGGTGGTCTGTAAGGATTTGTTCCATTAGTGGATTCTTTCCTTCACTGACTCCCTACCATATGAGATCAGGGATACCAGTGGGCTGGTATATTTGGCATTCTACCCACAAGCCAACAATTCTACCTACTTGGAAGGCTAAGATCTAAGGATCACCATTTGAAGTCAGCCAGGGAGGACAAATCTTTGAGACTCTAATTGCCAATTAACCAGCCGGAAGCAGAGGTATGGCTCATGTGATAGAGCACCCTCCTTGAGAGCAAAAAGCTGAGGGACAGTGCCTAGGCCCCAAGTTCAACCCCCCAAAATCAACACCCAAAAAGAAAAAAGAAAAAGAAATTCTTGGCATTCTTGGTATCAGCAATACAGGCAATCCAGTTCCGGCAGCCATTTCTAAATTTATCTTCAACTTTCACAGAAGACAAAGCGGCCAACAAGATGCTGTGTGGAGCAATAGACCTCAACTACTCATAAAATTTTAGTGTTTAATTAACTTGAGATTAAAGCTAACTAATCTTTGCAAGCAAACACCACACTTACTAGTAACAATGAAAAAAAAAATCATAGGCTCAAATGAAGTCTGGTTTTAAGGTTCTCAGAGCTACAGTGAGCAAACCTCTTTCACCTTGGATTAGACAATTATAACAACAGAATAACTGTACTACTACAAACTTGGGGGAAGTGCTAAGCACGGATGACTGATGTACCTCCTAAAGATTTTCCAGGCCACAAACCTTCTGTAGGCTCCACTGAGGTTTTTAATGAACAGTAGCACGGAGAGCTGGAAGTTTGGCTGTTCCCCCCCTCCACCCGCCCCAACATACACACACATCCCTTTCTTCTTTCCTTCTTTCTTTTCTTCCCCCCTTCCTTTTCCTTTTTTCCTTTCTTTTCCTTTTCTCCTTCCTTCATCCATCATTCCTGGTCTCCCTCTCTTCCTCCCTTCCTTCCTTTCATGCCAGTCCTGGAGCTTAAACTCTGATCCTGAGTGGTTTTCCTGGGCTGAGGCTTTCCTTCCCGGCCTGGCTTTGAACCGTGATCATTAGATCTCAGCCTCCTGAATTGCTACAGCTACAGATGTGAGCCACTTGTGCCCAGCCTGTCATCTGTATTTCTTTTCCTGTCATTTAAAAAAACAGAAACTCAGCCGGGTGCCGGTAGCTCACACCTATAATCCTAGCTACTCAGGAGACTGAGATCTGAGGATCGCCATTCAAAGCCAGCCCGGGCAGGAAAGTCTGTGAGACTCTTGTCTCTAGTTAACCACCAGAAAACCACAAGTGGTGCTGTGGCTCAAGTGGTAGAGCGTTTGCCTTGAGCTGAAGAGCTGAGGGACAGTACCAAGACCCAGAGTTCAAGCCCCATGACTGACAACAACAACAATGACAACAAAACAACCTAGAAACTCAGTGAGTGAGGATACACTTCCCTGAGAGCTGAGCTACATAGTTGAGATTCTCCTGAGGCTAAAATAAAAGTTCTGAATGAAGGCATTTACTTGGGCCACGCCCTCACTGGGGAGGAAAGGCAGCAGAAGCCGCTGGAGACAGGGACAGTCAATGTGGGTGGATGCAGGTGTCCTCATGACCCAGGCATCAGAAACCCCCAGCCTACCTTTGCAGATGCAGCCCAGAGAAACCCACGTTGGTCCTTATAGGAGGAGCTGGCTCTCCCAGGTTTTGCAGATTGTCTCTCAGGAGAGTGGTACAGGTCTAGGAAAGACAAAACTATGGTTAGAATGATGTTTGGCAAGCCAAATGAGTGTGAGGCTTTGAGTTCAAACCCCAGTACTACCAAAAAAAAATGGCTTAACAAGGATCACACCTGTAATCTCAGCTAATTGCGACGCAAAGTCAGGATATCCTTAAGTTTGAAACCAGCCTAGGTGAAGTCTGTGAGGTCCTGTAGGAAACTCAAGAGTTTTTCCATTTCTTGCAATAAGCTCTCTAGTAGGAATCCAAAGCAGTAGGACCCACAAATGCATATGGACATACAAACACATAGCTCTAGTGAGCTGGTTCTTTTGAGAACACAGTTACCCAGAATCCCTCAGTCTATCCTCCTTTGCATATCTCCCCTAGCCATGCTTGTGATGGCTCAAGTCAGAAGAGGAGAAGACAGTGCCAGGTTTGTGGAAGAAAGTCTCTCACATCCGGAGATAGCCCAAACACAGCCACTGAAAACCACTAAGTAACTCAACGCATTGAAAAGAATCTGTTAAGTTTAATGGACTTGAAAGCCATTATCTGGCAGAACAGCCACAGTGATCTCTGGGGATTAAACAACTTGGAAGAATATTCCTGTTTGTCATCACCTTGGGCTCTGAGCTGTTGTGGGATAATACACTTTGTTGCAAACTGGCTAAGAGATGGATTTCCTTTACAGGATTGGGCTATAGAGAGCAAACTTTAGCTAATAAAGGTCTTGGTTCCTTCAGACATTTCTATATGTCCATGGACACCATGACTCTAGATCTAGAGTTCTGTAAGTAAATCCTGTCCCAAAGATCTGCCAACTTTCCCTCTTCACCTAGCCAGTAGATTAAACAGTATAGAGTGATTAAACCAGGAAAATTCCATTTCCACCACCTCAAACCTTTATTCCTACTTGGGCTTCTTCAGTACCTCAATTATATAGAGGCACACAGTTAGTTGTTGATTATAAAAATAGTGTCTACTTCAATCTGTTAACTACTATCATCCCGCCCTTATGTACAGGTTTATAATACTTGCAAGTTTTGACCAAGGGTGGACAAAAAAATTTTAAGTAAAAAAAATTAAACTTCTTAGCAAGATGCCAGTGGCTCACACCTCTAATCTAGCTGCTCAGGAGGCTGAGATCCGAAGAGGATTGCAGTTCAAAGCTAGCTTGGGCAGCTAGCCAGATATGGAGCCATGGCTCCAGTGGTAGAGCACTAGCCTTGGAAAAAACAGCTAAGGGACAGCATGTGGGCCCTGAGTTCAAGCCCACACACCCAAAATTAAATTCCCATGTGCCCAATATGCGGTTCAGCCTTGCCTTATGGTCAGCTATTGAAATTGTACAATCTACTCTTTCCCTGCCTTTGATTTTGTGGAAATCCAACTCTTCAGTTGCATATGCTACCTCAAAAGAAAAATTACAGTTAACATGTTTAATTGAAGCACTAAAGTGAAAATTTGACATTTGTTGTAAGCAGCATATCTCTACTGGAAGTTGGGTGGCATTGTGGGAAGAATGAATTGAGCATCTCCAGGACAGTGCTGAACTCTGTGTATATGAGCATATGTACAGTTTTTCCTCTGATGAGGTCTCTTTAGAAACCATACACCCATGGATACCAGACTACTATAGAGCAATGTATTCTCATCTTTTTTTTCCCTTTTTTTGGTGCTACTACTAGGTCTTGAATTCAGGACCTGGTCACTATCCCCTTTAGCCTTCTTGCTCAAGGATGGCATTCTAATATTTGAGTTACACCTCTACTTTTGGCTTTTTGGTGGTTAATTGGAGGGAAGAATCTCACGGACTTTCCTATCAGGGCTGGCATCAAACCATGATCCTCATATCTCAGTCTCCTAAGATTATAGGTGTGATCAACCAGTGCCTGGATTCATTCTGATTTTTAATACATGTGGGGTACTGCTAAAGAAAATGGCAATCGGCTAATCCACTCACAGATCACTAGGCAATTCGTAATTGCAAATTGGACAGTATTTAAAACTAAGCCCTGCGCATTCTTGGAACCAACATCACTTCCAAGCCAAAGCATGAGGCCCTGAATTCAATCCTCAGCACTGGAACCAAAAATGAGTGAGTTGCTACTGTAATAAGAAATGAAAAGATGAAATTAAAACTCCCAAAATAAATACCCAAATATCTACTACCATATTAAGTCTAGGAAAAAAATGTTTATCACAACAAACACATAGTTTGTTTAATTCACTAAGGATTTAAAACAGCAAACCTCATTTTCTTGGTGGTAACTATGTGTGTGAAGTGTGGTTGAGGTTGGTAAGCAAAATATTCAGTCCTGAGATCTTAAAAGTTCTCCTTTTCACAAGATGTTATTTGTGGTACTGTACTACCAAGAAGCAAAGAAGGGAGCCTTGAAGATTAAATATAACATAATCATACAGTCCATAAAAGTAAAACGTACATGTTTACTTGTAATGACTACTCTTACATGAATAAATACTGTCTTTGAAAATAGAAATAAGACTCAAACATGAAACAAGAAACAATTTCTTTAAAAAAGTCAAATAGAAGCAAAATGTAGCCAGAGGCAGAGGGTATTAGCAAGATTAGCAAGAAACTGCCAGAGGGGACAATAGTTGTGGGACAGAGAGTCTCCTTGGTGTATCTAATAATATGATACTCACAAGACGTATGGCGTATGCACCTGAGAACTTACCAAAAGGGCATGTACCAGAGTAACTAACTGTCCAAGAGGGCAGCCTATTTGACTATACCAGATTCATTGTGTGAGTGTCTGGGCAAAGTGACAGTAATTATTTGGTTAATAATCCATTTCTTCTGTATCTGTCTCTTTCTCTCTCTCCATCTCTCCCACTCTCAGTGCGTGTGTGTGTGTGTGTGTGTGTGTGTGTGTGTGTGTGTGTGTGTGTGTGTGTGT
>NW_012267286.1:7376495-7380541 GCF_000151885.1 Dipodomys ordii
GAGCTGAAGAGCTGAGGGACAGCGCCCAGGCCCAGAGTTCAGGCCCCACGACCAGACCCCCCCCAAAAAATACAAAAAAAAACCCTCAGAAAATGGAAGTGGAGCCAGGGCTCAAAGGGGTACAGCACTAGCCTTGAGCAAAAGAGCTCAGGAACAACACCCAGGCCCTGAGTTCAAGCCCCACAAGGAAAAAAAAGAAGAGTTGTAAGAAATTGTCTATTCTAGCCTCCTCATTAGTCACCAGTTTTCTTAGCCTGTGTAAATTTAAAAAAAATAAAAGGTAAGTGCTGGGGGGAAGAGAAACTTTCTACCTTTGTGGACTGTATGTGGGAGTTAAAATTAGTAAAGCCCTTATGAAAAACACTATGGGGGTTCTTTAATTATAATCAACATATAAAAGCCACAGAGAGACAAATACCATATGATCTTACTTATACATGGAATCTAAAAGCATCAAATATATAGAAGCAGAGAGTAGAAAAGTGTTTTCCAGGGGCCTCGGGAAATATAGACCAAGCAGTTCAGTTAGACAAGATGAATGATTCCTAGAGATCTATTGTATGCCCATGATCATAGTTAGTAATACTGTATTATTGCTAAAAGAATAGACTACAAATGTTCTTACTATGGGAAGATGATAAGTATGCAAGATGATGGATTTGATAATTAACTTCATTTAATCTTCTTACAGTGAATACTTTATCTAAAAGTCATTGTACATTGCAAATAAATACTTTTACTTGTCCAAAAAAAAAAAAGCCAGACACTGACTGTTCATGCCTATAATGTTAGCTATGCAGGAGGCTGAGCTGAGGATTGAGGTTCAAAGCCAGCCTCACAGACAAATCAAGATACCAGACTGGAAGCATGGCCCAAGTGGTAGAACATCAGCCATGAGCTGATGAGAAATTTAATGAAGAGTGTGAGGCCCTGCATTCAAAGCCTAGTACTGGAGCCCCTGCGTGCACGCACACCCACACCCACCCCCACACACCCCCACACAACCTCTGTTACAAAGAGTTTAGCTGGTTTTCTAAGATGTGCCATACCCAACTCAGACATCTACACCCTGCAAGTTATCAACATTTCTTTGAAAGAACCCCAGAGCAAATTGCATATTAACATTTTTATATAAACCCTTAGGATACACAGCCAACTCCTTCACATCTTACATCCTAGAGGAAGAAAGATGGGTTGAGAGGGAAAAAAAATTATCTCTCAGCACTCCAAAGAGTCATTAGGTATCCCAATGAAAGAGACAACTCAAGTATCAGGAGTAACTGGAAAAGAGGAAGAAGAAAAAAAGCAAGTGAAACCAAGGACACAAATTCACTGGTACCGATTTTTGCAACTATATCTTGAAAAAGATAAAAGAAGGGAGGGGGAGGGGGAGGCAGCAAGATTTTAAGGGGAGGGCCTGCCGGGAGGAGGTGGTGCCACTCCAGTTCCAATGGGCTGCCACAAAACGGGAGACACGTTTTCTCTCATACTGGAAGTTGTATCTAAAATATCATTGAACATAATAACTTACCCGGGACTCGAGGCATTCACACACAGGCAAGACTAAAGGAGGAAGCCCTTAGGGGTGGAACCCAAAGGTATAACTTCTCTAAACATTGAAAAGGACATTTACTGAAATGAACTCCAGAAAATGGAAAAATGGTTTTTTTTTATTGTTATTGGTGGTGGTGGTGGTGTCACCTTTGGGTTTGGGTGTTTTGTTTTACGGAAGGTATAGAGGAGATCACAGAAAAGAAGGAAGGAAGGGTGAACAAATGCAACCATGCTATTATTCAGCATATACTATGTGGCAGGGACAGGCTGGGGGGCGGGGGAGGGAACAAAGGAATGACATTGTCCAGAAGAAATGTACTTGTTACCTGAATTATGATAGGGTCACCCCTCTGTCAATAAATCAGCCATGTGCTTTTCCCTACAGCTATGAAGCCATGGATGGCCACAGCTACCTACCTCATACGCTTGAGAAGGGAAAGAGAAAGGAATGAACTTCATGCATGTCATTAATAGGCTTTAGTCACCTTGATCTCAGAATGTGGTACCTTCAAAATAAGGACAAGGCTTAGCATAATAATTCTTACTCATCTTCATAAAAGCTTATAGATATTAAAGAACCTCCCCCACCCCAATTTTTCATTTCATAACTTTTTTGTATGTGCCTGTACTGGGGCTTGAACTCAGGTCCTAGATGCTCTCTCTTTGCTTTTTCACTTAAGGCTGGTACTCTACCACATGAGCCATAGCTCCACTTCTGGCCTTTTGCTCGTTAACTGGAGGTCAGATTCTCAAGGGCTTTTCTGCCCTGGTTGGCTTCAAACCTCAATCTCAGCCTCCTGGGTAGTAAGGATTATTTATAGTGAGCCACTGGCACCTAGCTCCGTTTTAGTTAACAGACTAACATGGGCGCATGCACTGTTTACAGTGGGGTCCACAGAGTCCTATCTTTCACGTTTGTGGTGCCAGGAACTGAACCAAGAACCTCATAGTCCTAGAGGCAAGTGGACCCCTCACTGAGCTCCGCCTCCGGCCCTGCTCCTTGTTCATGTGTTAGTTGGTGAGCTACCTTCTAATTAAGAGTGAGAAATAAGATAAAACCGAGAGCACAGTGCTTTCTTGAGCCAAGAATATCTTGTTATAATCGGGAAGATCTGCTCTATTTGAACACTGGTGTTGTTACCTGTGCCATTAAAAAACCCTTTAATTCTGTGGCCTTTGATGAATTCAATCTCCATTCTACTCGTTACCCTTATACTCCCGTACCTAAAAATATGCCTGGCACCACATAGCAGATGCTTGTCAAGAATTTGCTGAAGGAAATAAATATATTAGATGAAGAGTCTTTTCAACTTGAGGGCATATTGTCCAATGCAAGTAGTAGAGTGCCAGCTTTGAGAGAGAGAAAAAGTGAAGAAGCAAAACAATAAAAAGATAACTCTATATACACTGGCCAAACCCTAAGAACATCGCCACATACAATAGGAAAACTAACTGAAGACGTTTTGGAAAATGCTTTCAGGATGAAGCAGTCTTATCCCAATGGTACTCCTTGCTAGTGGCCTTGTATTTAGACACGCCTGGCTGAAGAAGATACTGCATCAAAGCTGCTCTCAGTAAATGGCCACACATTCCTCTTCCTTGCTTCCAACTCACTGGCTCCATTGCTGGTCCTGAGTCTAGAACAAGGGTTCACTGTGGACCTTTTCCTACTTCTACTACTAAAGCTAGACTGTGCTCCTCAGAGTCCAGAGACTGAAGGTTCTTCTGGCCTCAACCCTGGTTTCATTTTGCCATCTGCCACAAACATGGCCTCCTCCTCTTCCTCCTCCTCCTCCTCCTGTCTGGTACGCCTCACATCAGATGGTACCCTACCACAGCACTCAGCTCAGCTCAGAGTCTTCCACCAGCCTTTCACCTCCCTTCTCCTGAGTGGGTCTCCTTCCTGGCTCAGTGAGTTAGCTCTTGTATGTCAAGAGTTCTGGATTGTTCTTGTCTAGAGGGGACAGGAAGAAAAGTTTCAGACCTCTTTCCCTGGAGTGCTAAAAATCATTCACATTGACCTCAGTCTTTGAGGAAGAAAGAACAGATTGTCCTGTCCGTATCAGGAACAAAGTCAGACCAATGGCCACACATTTGAAATAAATATGATTACTTCATCTGCCTTTGGCCATGGTAAGATGCCACTAAAATGCATGCTATGTGAGCAGATGAGTTGTTATGTCTTGCTAAGAATAGATGAACTCAAGCTTTTACAAACACTCCTAGCCCATCTGGTTATATAGTACCAGACCACCTGGTCAGATCCAAGGGGATGTTCTGAAAACTTATTTTTTTATGATGGAAGTAATTTATCTGCACATATGAAAATAGAACAGTGAAACCTGTTGAAATTGTTTTCAGAAGGAAAGAGTTGTACAATGGGGAGAGGTTCATCGGATATACTGCTTACCTAAGTGGAAATGCCAATTCCAGCTCTCTTGTACAATTAATGCCTGCTAATTAGTCGTTTTGTCTCTTTGTTTTTTTTTTTT
>NW_012267286.1:7380627-7397453 GCF_000151885.1 Dipodomys ordii
GAGCCACAGCGCCACTTCCGGCTTTTTTCTTTTTGCTTATGTGGTGCTGAGGAATTGAACCCAGGGCCTCTGGCATGCAAGGCAAGCGCTCTACCACTGAGCCACCTTCCCAGCCCACTCGTTTTGTCTCTTAAAGGATCATCTAGGTCAGGTGGTTAGTTAAGATAAATACAGCTACATAATAACAGCCATGACTCCAAATATTTTCTGCCATTTTCATAATTCCACTTGAAGTCTTAGGCTACGATTTTAAATAAAAACATCTTGACTTAAGAGCTTTGATCACTATATTGTATTCATAAACTTCTTTGTTAAATGGAAACTCCTCTGTACAACTACTAGAAAGGTAATAATAAAAACCATTAAAAAATAAGAGTCTTCCTGTGATTTCTGTGAATGACACCTATAATTCAGAATTGCATCTGGAAGCTGGCTGGTCATCCTGAATGTCTTTTATGAAATCACATATTACCCATTGCACAATGAATTTTCTCTTCGGTCCTAGCATGGATTACAGATCTCTGTGCCTTTGCAGTGAATGAAACTTAGGCTGGAGGCTCATCTGAGGTCTGGGCTCAGAGTTCCACTTCCAATCTCCGGTTGCCATGACATCCTCGGCTAACGCCTCTCCTCTTGTTGACAAGTGTATCCATGGCAACTCATAGCTGACACAGCACTACTTTCTACTACTTCTGCTTCCAAAAACAGCACAAAGAAACTATTACTAACACTCATGGTTTAGAAACTAACAGTATGTCTGGCTCATCAGACAACTGTATTCCTTAAGTCCTGCATATACTTAGACTCTATCCAGATTCTGTTGAGAATTTAACTGTCATTTAAATAAATAAAACTATTTGAGAACCAATGATTTCAAAAAGCCATTTTGAGCCAGGTGCCAGTGCCTGTAATCCTAATTATTCAAGAGGCTGAGATCTGAGGATCTTTGGGCCATGATCAGCCTATTTTAGGCTCCCCATAGTGGTTGGGATTACAGTCACATGCCACTTTGTTCAGCTTCCAACTGTGGTGATGGAGTCTCACTGACTCTCTCTGCCCAGTTTGGCCTCACACCCCAATCCTCCCAGTTTCAGCCTCTCTTGTTGCTTGAGTTCACAGGTGTCTGTTACTGGGATGGAGTGAAAATGGGTCTCAAGAACTGCTCTCGAACCCATCTATCCATTCCAGCTAGCTAGGGCTGAGTCACTGGCATACAGCTCTTACTTCTTTTTTTTTTTTAATCTGTCATGGGGCTTGAACTCTGGGCCTTAGCACTATCCCTCCACTCTTCAGCTCAAGGCTAGTGCTCTACCACTTGAGCCATAGTGCCACTTCCCAGCTCTTACTTTTTAAAATCTTCTTCCCCACTTTGTTGAACTTTTTTTTTTTCTTGATGCTGGTTTGGATCTTGAACTCAGGGCCTGGCCACTGTCCCTGAGCTTTTGTGCTCATGGGTAATGCTCTACCACTTGAGCCACAGCTCCACTTGCAGCTCTTTTCGGCGGTTAACTAGAGATAAGAGTCTCACTGACTTTCCTGCCCAGGCTGGCTTCAAAGTCCAGTCCTCAGATTTCAGCCTCTTTGAGGATTAGAGGCCTGAACCATCAGAATCGGACTTAAACAATTTTTAACAGGCCTCATTATTCCATCGGAAGTGAGACTTAAGGACTAATATCACATGTCATTTTACCTTTCTTTTCCTCTTTCCTTGTAAGCCATTTAGAACTTGTCTACGTCTCAGCCTTTGGGTAAGTTTCCTGATTTTCCTGTTCCCCAATCACCTATTAAAGGCAATTTGCATGTCAAGAGGAAAATCAAAACAACAAAAAGATTAAAAAGAGGCTTGGATTACATAACCAGGATAAAGAGTCTTGACAAAACACAAGATCTATGCATGACTAGTGGTCCATGAAGAAACAACAAAAGTAATAGCTACAAAAGTTTGAAGTCGGCTTGGCAGAAGGAGCCCAAACCCCCAAATCACTGAGGTACTGCCAGAAATGACAAGATGGGTTATTAATAAATACAACCCTCTCCGTTTTCCATGACTTTCTGCCTGACAAAGGCACTTGTCTAAAGTTCACTCTCACATACACTTGGGCCCATGGAGGCAGAGAGGGATCTAGCCTGTAACTTCCTTCATCTCGTTTCAAATATATTCCCTATATCCCTCCTGATGTATATTGCATGAACTATCCTCCATTAACCCATGTGCTTTAGCTATGTATAATTCAATGAAAAGAGAACTCATATTCCCCAAAATTACTTCTCTTTCTCTCTCTCTCAAATTTACTTCTCTTTCCCTCTTTCCCTCCCTCCATGTGTTTCCCCCCCACCTCCCACCCCCACCCCCTACAATTCTGGTGACTGAACTCAAGGCCTTACATTTGCTAAGCAGGCATTACCATTTGTTTTTAGGATAATAATTTCCATATGAAGAAGGGGTTAGGGAAGGAATGTAAATATTTTGAAATGCAAGATTATCAAATAGTACTTTAGGGGTTTTGTCGTTGTCGTCATTGTTGTTGTTTTTTTTAATTTTTATTTTTTTGTGAACACACTGTACAGAGGGGTTACAATTACATGGGCAGGTTAATGCGTACATTTCTTATCAAGCATTACAGCCTCCTCCTTTGTTTACCCTTCACATCCCTTCCCAGCCTCCCACACACACACCCAATCCCCCCCCCCCCCCCCCCCCCCCCCCCCCCCCCCCCCCCCCCCCCCCCGCCTTCCCACCCTCCCTCCTCCTGCACCAACATTGTAAAGCTCATTTTCGACATGACAACTTGTACTTCTCATTGTTGCAACAGGTCCACCTGTATCCTTAAACGACTTGTTTTTCCCCATCTCCTCTACAAGTTATACTGACATCAAATATAGTGAAAGCAGGGGTTATACTGTGGGGAAGGGACATACAAAGCTACAAAGAGATCTAATAGAAGGTTGTAAATCAAAAGAAAAAAAAAAGGAAAAACAAAAAAAACCAGCCAGGCGTCAGTGGCTCACACCTGTAATCCTAGCTACATAGGAGGCTGAGATCTGAGGATTGTTGTTGTTTTTATGCCAGTAGGTGGCTTGAACTCAGGGCTTTGTACACTCATTGGTAACACAAGCATTCTCCGGGTCTTAGCTAGGATTCTTAGCTAGGATTATAGGTTTGAACCACTGGTGCCCAGCCAAAATGGCACTTTTTACCCTAAAATGTGTGGAACTTCTAAGAGCTCTTTCCTTTCTTGTCCTAGTGGTTAATGGATATGAACAACTTTCACAGACTACTCAGTGTATGAACGATGGAACTGCTGACAGATGAGGTAATGCAGTCTAGGGTTCAAACCCACCAACTTATCTAGGAGGAAAAATTCTGTTGTGGAAAGATGACCATATAATTATGGAGAGAAAAATTACCCTTGAGATCTAGAAAGTGCTTTCAAATCAGAGCCACTAAAGCAGGGCACGAAGGGAAAACGGTGAGCTTGAGTCCAGTCTGGGATACATTTCAAGACTAAGAGCAAGAAAAGAAGGAGGGAGGGAGGAAAGACACAGTGAAATGAATCTTAGTGAAAACAACTTGAGGAAATGGGTGCTGTCTCACCAAAACAGAAAATTCTTCTGATTTCCTATAATAACAAAAAGAAAATAGTTCGGATAAGATTTTGCCCATAAGTTTAATGGAAAGTATTAAAAGAAAAAAATACATACATATATATGTGTTCTGTATGAAAGTTGTATGGATTAAAATAAAACTATGTAAAATACTTCAGTCTCTCCATTTTAAAATTAGATACAGTCTGCAGTTAGAGTGATTATTGAATTTATCACCCACATCAGGCCAGTTTGGAGTGAGAGCGCTGTACTAATTAACCAGGATAGCAGATGCATACTGGTATTGTCCTGCACAGACCAGGATGTAGAATTTCTTAATTATGAAAAGCTGCAAGACTTCATGAAATAGAAATCAGATGGAATAATATACAAATGGGTCCCCTTCAGTCAAGTTTGTTTGTGTACTGGTTCTAGGATTTCAGCTCGGGCCCTTATACTGGCTAGGTAGACATACATACGATCACCTGAGCCATATGACCTGACCTTTATCTTTGTTGTTTTTCAAATAGGGTTTTTTTTTTATTCTGGGCTGGCCTAGATTTTCCTATTTATGCTTCCTGTGTAGCTAGAATGAAGGCATACAACTAAAAAGGCTGACATTTTGCCTAGACTTGCCTTGAGCCTCAATCCTCCTCATCTTTGCCTCCTGAGTAGCTAGGATGACAGGCATGAGCTACCACAGCTAGCATTGAAAATATTTTTTTAAGATTTTAATAAATGAATTTTAAAAGATGATATCCACAGAAGATTTTATCCAATTAGGGAAAAGGGCCCAAATTAAAGAATGAACAGAACCAGGTACCGGTGGTTCATGCCTGTTATCCTAGCGACTCAAGAGGCTGAGATCTCAGGATCAAAGATCTCAGCATTGAAGCCAGCCTAGACAGAAAAGCCTGTGAGACTCTAGATATCTCTAATTAGCCACCAAAAAGCTAGCAGTGTAGCTGTGGCTCAAGTTGTAGGATACTAGCCTTGAGCCCAAAAGCTCAGGGACAGTACCCAGGTCCCGAGTTCAAACCCCCAGGACCAGCACAAAAGCAAAAACAAAAAGCCCAGCAAAATATTAAGATGGAAAAAATAATCTCTAATAAGTCCTTAAGAAAGCCAATCCTTCCTAAAAACATAAGCAAACCTCTTATAGCCATGTCTACAGCACAGGCTCTAGTACACTTGATTATTTTTGTTAGGAAACACTTGCAGAAAAGCAAGACTTCATCTTCCTCTGGCTTCTAACCCTCCACCTAAAGGAATATCCACTCTTAGCGTGCATTTAACATCTCCACAGCAACTGGGGTAATTGGAGCACAGCAGAGGGAGGGAGGATAATGAAGTGAAAAACAACGTGTAGAAGAAGAAAACACTTACTACTGAGTGTGGTGGCAAAATAAGCACCAAGAAGAAACAAACTGGAACAAAAGGAAAGTCTACCTACGCAGTGAAATCCAAACTTTCTACCACTTCCACACGCAACAGGGCAAATGAATGCTGTGGCGTGCTGGCACACCCCTGTGATCGCAACATTTAGGGAAGACTATGAGTTCAAGACTGGCCTGATTCAGTGAAGCTGTCTCCAAAAAAAGAAATGAACAGGGGCTGGGAAGGTGGCTCAGTGGTAGAGTGCTTGCCTTGCATGCCAGAGGCCCTGGGTTCGATTCCTCAGCACCACATAAGCAAAAAGAAAAAAGCCGGAAGTGGCGCTGTGGCTCAAGTGGTAGAGCGCTAGCCTTGAGCTGAAGAGCTGAGGGACAGCGCCCAGGCCCAGAGTTCAGGCCCCATGACCGGACCCAAAAAAACAAACAAACAAAAAAGAAATGAACAACACAACAAAGGTGAATTATGCAGAGCAGAATGGTGGTGATTTCCTCAGGCTTTCATGCATGCGCAATTCCCAAGTAAGAACAGAGAACAAGCTAAGCAAGCCTTCAGGCTCACACCTGTAATGCTAGCTATTCAGGAGGCTGAGAACTGAGGATGGCAGTTCAAAGACAGCCCAGGCAGGAATGTCCGTGAGACTCTTATCTCCAATATACCACCAGAAAAAACCAGAAGAGGAGCTGTGGCTCAAGTGGTAGAGCACTCGCCTTGAGATGAAGAGGTGAGGGACAGCACCCTGGCCCAGAGTTCAAGCCCCACAACCAACAAAAAGAAAAAAAGAAAGAACCACCAGCTTGGTGCAGGAGAAAGAGGTGGATAGAATGCAATCCTGGGCAAAAGATGCCCTCAGCCCAGCCCCAGACAGTGCCCCTAAGAAAGTGAGTGGCGGGGGAGGAGGGTAGCAGACTGATGGAGAAACACTATATCTATGCCTCTGATTTCCTTTCATTTCCTTTCTGATGGAACACATTAACAAAAAATGTAACAGTGTTGGCTTGGCTCCAGCTTCCTCCTTCCACCCCCCCATCTCTTTCTTTCTTTCACCCTGGAGCTTGAACTCTGGGCCTGGATGCTGTCCCTGAGCTCTTCAGCTCAAGGTTAACGCTCTACCACTCAAGCCACAGCACCACTTCTGGTTTTCTGGTGGTTTATTGAAGATAAAGAGTCTCATGGACTTTCCTGCCCAGGCTGGCTTTGAACTGTGATCCTCAGATCTCAGCCTCCTGAGTAGCTAGGATTACACAGGCGTGAGCCACACGTGCCTGACTTCCTTATCAGTTTTCTTTGTTGATCATCTGATTATTCCTTTCTAGTCACTTTTCCTCTCTCTCTCTCTCTCCACACGTACTCAAGCAATCTCTATCAGAGGAGAAACCTTGACTCCTGTTCACAGTTGAATCTCCAGTCAAGAAAAGTGTCTAGCACACAGCAAATGCTCAGAAGACTATGTCAACTACACCTGTCAATTTCAGAAGGAACTGACCGGGTATACCTCAGTCGCCTGTGCAGTACAGGCTCAGGATCAAGCCACCACATTATCAGGTCCAAGCAGGAGCCAGGTGAGAAGCAATGGCTTGCTCCACAGGACTGGGCAATGTTCTATGAAATCTTCCTCTGTCTTTTCTACATCTCCTTCTGCCCTCTCCCCTATTCCCACTCCACACTTTTCCTGCATCTTCTCCCCTACCATCTCCTTTCTGTCTGTCTGTCTGTCTACTGTGACCATGTCATACATTCTAATTGTATCTGTTCCAGGCAGCCTGACATTTGATATGAAGTCATGATTTCTCTGAACCACGTTTTACAGTGGACTTGCTTCCCAAACTGTCAGAATAAGCAACTGTGCCAGAGCACAAGTAAGCAGACATTACAGAGATAAACAGCGTGAGAAGGGGAGGGGAATAGTGGTGGTAAGAATAGAGGTGGTGAATGTGGTGACCACCAGGACAGATGAAGGGCTCAGGGGCAGCCATCTTTCTGGGACCTGTGAATTGGGTCGGCTAGTTTGTTTATAGACCAAGGCACATCTCTTGGCACTTGTGACACTCACAAGGACAGATAATCTCAGGGAGATGTCTTAATATGCCATTTGGCCATTTCAGTCAGATTATCAAAGCAGTATTCTTTTTTTGTGGTGGTACTTACTGGAGTCTGAACTACTCAGGGACTCCTAACTCTTGCTTTTTACTGGCACCTTACCATTTGAGCCATTTCTCCACCCTGGCTGTTGCTGGTTATTTTGATGATGGGGAATGTCTTAGGCTTTTCTGCTTGGGCTGGCTTTGAACTGTGATGCTCAGCTCTCAGCCTCCTAACTAGCCAAGATTATAGACGTGCACTATGGATGCTCAGGTTAGAGCCGGTTTTCTGTAACATACACTGAGGAAACTCCAGGATAAGTAAGAACATTCAGTTTTTAAAATACATTATTCAGTTGGAAGTAGTAGCACATGCCTGTAATCTCAGCCTGTGGGAGGCTGAGGCAGAAGGACTGTGGTTTGGAAGCCAGCCTGAGCTACACAGTAAGACCTTGTTCCCAAAGTATAAAATTAAGATAAAAGACAAAAACATAAAAAGTGCAATATTCCAAAGCCATCATATGGGTAATCTTGACAGCTTGGATATGGTGTGTGTCCCTTGAGGTACACACACACACACACACACACACACTACCTAGATCATTGTGCATCCGTGTTTCTTTAAAATTACCAAAGCTATGCACTATGTCTGATTTAATATCCTCATATTTTGGGGGGCAATAGTGGGGTTTAAACTCTGGAACTTGTGTTTGCTAATAAGCAAGTGCTCTACCACTTAAGCCACATCTCCAACCCTTTGACTTCATTTCTTAACACTGGAAAATTCCCCAAATTTTATTTCTAATACTAGTGCTACTTCTACATTCTACAAAAGATTGAAATATAGGGCTGGGAAGGTTGGCTCAGTGGTAGAGTGCTTGCCTTGCATGCATGAGGCCCTGGGTTCGATTCCTCAGCACCACATAAGCAGAAAAAGCTGGAAGTAGTGCTTTGTCTCAAGGGGTAGAGCACTAGCCTTGAGCTGAAGAGCTGAGGGACAGTGCCCAGGGCCAGAGTTCAGGGCCCACAACCGACAAAAAAAATATATATATATTGAAATATAGATCCTTAATTGAAGGAACTTATGTTTAAATTATAATGTAATTCTAAGTAATTCAGATTACTATTGCAGAATTTCTTTTAAAAAACACTAATTCTATTTGTTACAATAACTCTTTTTAATTTCAGAAATTAGTAATGATGAGATACTGTTTACTTTTGCAGCCCTCCAGAAAATCATTATAGACACTTTAAAGAACAAGACATCTTTTAAATGCATGAAACCTTTGCATAACAGCTCTTTAATACATATACATATATATACATCTAAGTATATATACATTTATGTGTATATATCTAATAAATATATGCATATATACACATATATTTCTTAGCTATACTCAGTTGGAAATATATACATGTGGCTGCTGGTCCTGGGGCTTGAATTCAGGTCCTTGGTGTTGTCCCTAAGCAGCTCAAGGACAGCTGGCTTTCAACTGCAATCCTTAGATCTCAGCCTCCTGAGTAGCTAGTATAGCCATGAGCCACATACACTCAGCTTTCTTGCCCTATATTTAACAGGACAAGTTTGCAGGTTCTGGGTTTGGATATGAATATCTACTGTTTTGCCTACCCACAGACCAGATCTGTAACTATAAAACAGTCAAAGAAACTTCATGTTTACCAGCTACATATCTCTAGTGGGATTTCTTTTTTTTTTTTTTTTTTGTCAATCCTGGGCTTGAACTCAGGGCTTGGACATTGTCCCTGCATTTCTTTTAGCTCAAGGCTAGCACTCTATGACTTGAGCCATAGTGTTACTTCCAGCTTTTTCTGTTTATGTGGTACTGAGGAATTGGACCCAGGGTTTCATACATGCTAGGCAAACACTCTACCACTGAGCCACCTTCCCAGACATATTGAGCATTTTTTAATTTTTTTTATTGTAAAGATGCTGTATAAAGGGGTTATATTTCTATGAGTAAGGTACATTTATTGAACATTTTCATCCACTCCATTGTTGTTCTCCCACTACCCCTCCTCCTCCCACTCGGCCCCCAAAGTTGTAAAGTTCATTTCTGACAGTGTCCTATGAGTATCATTGTCGCAATGGGTCATCTTTTGTACTTCTTTCAGCATTGTGTTATTTCCCTTCCCTTCCCCCAATCACATAAATGCATATGCAAGATGGAGGGTACCAGAATCAAAGACAAAGATTTCCAGGGATAAACCAATTGAAAAAGAAAAATGAAATAAAATAATCACAAAGAACTAGATAAAGTACATTTGTGACGTCAAGTTTGACAACAACAACAACAAAAAAGACCTGTTGTTTCCATGTCTTGGAGTTCATTTCAATTAGCATCATTTTATATGGTCAAATTTTCACAGCTCTTGAGCTATTATGATTCTCTGTCAGGACTAACTTAGCCTTATATTATTTATTACAAATGAGGGAAACCATTGAGCCTATGTTTCTTTGGGTCTGGCTTATTACTTCACTTAATATGATTTTTTCCAAGTCTTTCCATTTCCTTATGAAAGCGGTGATGTCACTCTTCCTGATAAAAGCATAAAATCCCATTGTATAAATATACATTTTCTTGATCCATTCATCTACTGAGGGGCATCTGGGTTGGCTCCATGTCTTAGTTATGGTAAATAATGCTGCAATGAACATAGTTGTGCTGGTAGCTTTAGTGTGGCCTAGTTTGAGGTCATTTGGATAAATGCACCCAAGAGTAGGATTGCTGGATCATAGGAGAGTTCTATTTTCAGTCTTTTCAGGAACCCCCATACTGCTTCCAGAGTGGTTGAACCAGCTTACATTCCCACCAACAGTATAGTAGTGTTCCCTTTTGGCCACATACCCACCAGCATCTGTTATTATTTGTTTTGAGGTGAAATCCCAATGTGGCTTTGATCTGCATTTCTTTTATGGCCAGCAACGCTGAGAAGGTTCTTTTTAATTCTTTATTAATGGGGTGGCTGTTCCTCTGGGATTTGTTATTAAGGGGGTTAATTTTTTTTGAGCTCTAGATACATTTTGATATGAGACCCTTGTCTGTTGTATAGCTAATGAAGATCTCCCAATCTGTGGGCTTTCTATTTATCTTGCTAGCTATGTCCTTTGCCATGCAGAAGCTTAAGGCTAGCATTCTACCACTTGAACCACAGCTTTACTTTCAGTTTTTTTTTGTTGGTTGATTGGAAATAAGAGTTCCACAGGATTTTCATGCCCAGACTAGCTTCAAATTGCCATCCTCAGATCTCAGCCTCCGGAGTAGCTAGGATTACAACTGAGCCATCGGCTCTGGTTCAAAAACCATCTAACTTCACAACAGGTGAAAGCTACAAACAATAACTAAAATCCCATGGTTAACAGGCCTGGAGATGCTGCCCTCAGCCTAGCTGAGCATGCTAATCTGGGAGACTAGTGGGAAAATACGTTGTTGTCCCCTGAATTGAACACTTGGGAGCCTGGAAGCATCAATATTTAAATATTCGATCTATTTGTAATTCTCTACATGCTAAATGAAGGAGCGGCTATGTTTGGACAGGTGTGATCTCTTCCTCTGCTAAAGCCCCATGGAAACAGACACAAATGGAGCCCATGCTTGTATGTATGTATGTATGTATGTATGTATGTATGTATGTATATTGGTCGTGGGGCCTGGGCACTGTCCCTGAGCTCTTCAGCAAAGCAAGGGCTCTACCACTTGGGCCATAGTCCCACTTCTGGTTTTCTGGGGGTTAGAGATAAGAGTCTGTTGGACTTTCCTGCAGGAACTGGCTTTCAACAATAATCCTCAGATCTCAGCCTCTTGAGTAGCTAGGATTACAGGTGTGAGCCACTGGTGCCTGGTTGGCCCACACTTTATGAGATGCTTATTCTTCCTCTCCATAGCTTGACTGCTCCATGTCAAACCCTAACTCTGCTGTGTGTTAGCTGTCTGACTTCCAACAGTGACTTAACATCTCTGGGTCAATCAGTAACAGTTCCAGGGAGGTAAAACAAACTGTGTATTTAGTCCCATGTTAAATACAATCATACATGGCTTTGCTTGCTTTCTTATAACTTGCCAATTAAACTCTATTGCAAGGAAGCAGAGTCTGGGCCCTCTCTATCATAGGAGATGTATTTTTATACAGATATACATGAGTCATGTGACCTTCTTCCAGAACGTGGTACATACCACTAACTTAACAAACTGTGCTCTTTGTTGCTGTAACCTTAGGGTGGCAGATAGATGGTTAAACAAATATGAATGTCGGGAGACAGTAGCAGTCTGTGTTAAGTGTCTGCCTCCTAAAGAAAGACACCCAGCGTGGCCAGGACAGTAGGGTTTGTGATTCTTAATGGCTCCACATTTTCAGGGACAGTGGTGCCCATGGTACAGTACTCCTCACAAGGCCGGGCTGTGTGGGAGACAGTACCAGCTGTGAGAGACTCGGGCTCCCGAGAGGGCAGGCATATTGTGTCCTGGCTTCTAAACCTTGTCAGCATTCACAGCCAACATTATACACTTCTTATCAAAGTGTGTCAACTCAAGGGTAGCATACCCTTTTTAAAAATTCTTTTGGAGGGACTGGGGTTTTGAACTCAGAATCTCTCTTACTAGGCAAGTATTAAATCACTTAAGCCATAACCTTAGCTCTTTTTTTTTTTTTTTAGATGTTTCCCCTCTTCCCCTCAACCCCCAGATTAGCATGAAACTGTGATCTTCCTTACCTCTGCCTCTGGGATTACAGGCAGCTGTAAACCACCATGATTGGTCCAATCATTTGTGTTTTAATCCCAAAGGAAGGGCAGAGGAGTAGAGGGTAGGTCCTGGACCCTGGCAGTTCAGGCAAGGTATCATACATGGAGACTCAAAGAACAAGCAAGTTGTCTACGAAAGAAATAGCCAGTGTTGGAAGCAGCAGAATTGAAATGTTCCTTTTAAGTATTCGATACCAAGCCCGTGGTAGCTGAGCCACTATTTCCTGTGAGCCAGGCCATTACTTTTGATGTCTTCTCCACAAGGAGTCATAGACCTCATAGGATTACCATGTGAGTCACAGAACTCATGGATCACCTTGTGAAGTACGTATTACTTGACAAACAGAAAGAGGAGGCTGAGCTGAGGCAGCTGCCCAAGGTTACCCAGTGCGGGTTAGCGGTGCTTGAACTCAAGTCCAAGTTTGCCTTATAAAGCCTGTTGAGGTTTATTTGGGGACATTTCTTTATGACCTTAAGGCAGCAGAGAACAGAGAACTATTCCAGGAGATTGGACTATGCTATCTATCTTATATCTCCCATAGATGCATGGCTCCAAAGCTAGTGGAGAGGTGTCCGAGAGGCCTGGGCAAGCCTGGGAATTACACAGGTACAAACCTCTGCACCATCCACATCTTACTAGCTTGGTTTGGGCATCTTTGCTTTCTGTTGTTTTGTTTAGAAGCCTGGTCTTTGTAACCTAAGCTGCAGCTGTACTCACAATCTTCCTTCCCCGTTCCTGAAACCTTTCTAATTTGTTTCCTTATTTGCCTAGTGTAGACCAGTTCTACTAAAAAGCAGAGCCTGTCTGAAAATAAAAGATAGCATTTCAGGTCACCTTCACTAGTACTTATCTCACAATTATCTACCTAGATCTAACCAACATTGGACTATCCGTATTGTGGCAAGTGAGGGCTAGGAAACCAATTGGCTCCTATTTCAAAGGCTTAGCTTAACTTTTCATTTTCCCTCCTTCCCTCCCTCCTTCCCTCCCTTCCTTCCTTCCAGTCTTCCTTCCAACCTTCCTTCCTTCCTTCCAACCTTCCTCTCTCCCTTCCTTCTTTGTTTTGTGCTACTATTTGAGGCTTGAACACAGGACCTTGGCACTCTTAGCTTTTTCACTCAAATCTAGAGCTCTACCACTGAAGCCACAGTTCCATTTTCAGCTTTTGGTGGCTAATTGGAGCTAAGAGTCTCCTAGACTTTCCTGCCCGAGATGGCTTCGAATTACCATCTTTACATCTCAGCTTCACTTTTAATTAAGGCTGTGAGTCTTTCTGAAAGGTCTCCCCCTGTTTAGGGACCCACTGTGATTGTTCTCTGGCTCTCCAACTGGTTCCATGGCCCACAATCTAAAACTACTTATTTGCCTTTTTTGACTCTCTTCCTTACCCCTTGAATAAAACATATATATATATATATATTTATTTGTTCATGAGTTTTCTAGGTGTTTTCAGACTACTAATTAGTTATTTCCAGGTAAGGAAAATTCCAACACCTGCCCAAGTGGTGTGAGCATGTTGGGGCACAGGTATTTTCTAGGATGATATTCTCTTCAGCAGAGCAAATCATTGCCTTGGACCCCAAGACTTCCTTTCCCTCCCAGACCAGGGCTTCCTGGACCACTGAAGACCTCAGGGAGTAACAGGAGAAGGCAACTCCAGGGGGTGTGAGGAAAGAGACCACCTCCTTCCAGAGGGACTCAGATAGTGCCTTAGGCACATTCCCAACTTTCTCCAGCTGGGCTGCCCCTCCCTGCATTCCCAATTGGGGGAGGGGAGTGGGGGAGAAAGGCTTAAAGGTTTAATTCTTATCATGTAGTTTGCATTCCTAAGCATCTTAATGAAAAGAGAAGATTAAATTCCAGTGTTTGGTTCGTACTTGTCAACCAATTTCCCATACAGGGGGGCAGGGCAGGGTTTCAAAAGGATAGCACTTTGTCTTCAGATACTGACACAACCAGCACCACTGTGGCAAAGGACGTAGGGCCAGGTAATCTTGGCGGACAAAGGAGGTATTTTGGCCACCTCCAACGGTTGCCAGAAGCTGGCCCTGATCTCTGGTGATCTTTGCACGGTGGCAATAACATCTGTAGAGGCGACCAAGGCGGTAACGAGTCTCAGTGGAGATTTAATCTCATCTGAAGGATGCAGGGACATCTTCCCCCAACCCTGATTTGCAGCGGCTGGCTCTTTCCTGCTTCTTTGGTCCTGAATTTATGTGACTTTCTCCTTTTTTTTCTTAATAGTACATTCATTCAGTGTTGGACACTGGTCACTCATGCTTATAGTCCCAGCTACTGGGGAGGCTGAGATTCGAGGATCCAGGTTGAAGCCAGCCTGGGCAGGAAAGTCAAAGAGGCACTTATCTCCAATTAACCAGAAGTAGCATTGCAGCTCAAGTGGTAGAGCACCAGCTTTGAAAGAAAAAGCTAAGAGATAGAATCCAGGTCCTGAGTTCAAGCCCCAGTACTGACACCACACCCACGACCCCCCTCCCTTCCTCCCCCTCCCACAGATATGAAGTGTAGCGAAGAAAAGATTATATATCCTTTAGTTAATGCTTCTTTTCTTCTTCTTCTTCTTCTTCTTTTTTTTGCTGGTCCTGGGGCTTGAACTCAGGGCATACTCTGTCCCTGAGAGTATCTATGCTCAAGGCTAGTGTTCTATCACTTGAGCCACAGTTCCACTTCCAGCTTTTTCTGTTTATGTGGTACTGAGGAATCGAACTTAGGCCTCCATGCATGGTAGGCAAGCACCCTACCACTGAGTCACAATCCCAGCCCTTAATCCTTTTTTTTTTAAAAAAAAGAAATTTTTGCTTGAAAGTTACACTATCAGGTTAGCAAAATTCATGTAAAACAGAGTATCTTATACCTGAATTTGACGTTGTTATAAGCAAATCTGTGAATGATAGGAGTTTAGAAATGGGGAAAACAATTAGCAAATAACCCATCCTGTTTACACTTTGTCTATTAGCAATTTCTTTAAATTTTGCTTTGAATTTTAAGTCATTATAACCAATTTGATTATCTGAAGACGAGGTGGAATTTCACATCCCTCATACCCAGACATGATTTATTAAAACCATAATGATAAATTAATTGTCACTACACATGGAAATATAAACCCAAAGCAAAATTAAAATTTTGAATTACAGTAGCTGAGGTGATATTATCTTAAAATTTAAGAATCTTAAGTGAATAAATGCTCTGTACTTATAAGTAAAGTTAGCTCACGGAAAAGTCTTGTACTTTATTTAAACCATTTAGCAATGTCTTTACCAATAGTATGTTTTTCAAGAGATTAAACAGATTGTGAACAAAAGATGAATTTAATCTGGATGCAACTTATTCTAAACCTAGTGAAATCTGATTATTGCACTGTCTGAAAATACTTAACTTTCTCTTCCTCTTAGTGAGCAAGTAAACTGCAGAGAAAATGTTGCTTTTTCAAAGTTGCCTGGCAAAATTAGCATAGCTCCATGCTGATATATTTCCTCACAAAATAAATTTAGCTCTATGGCTAATAATAAAAACACAAACAGTACTTTAACCAGCTCCAATGTCTTCTTTTCATCAGCTAATCCCTTGTGTAAGGAGCTACTACCCTGCTGGGCAGCTCCACAGAAAGGGCTGATCTTCTAGATGAAATCTTAAACACAGTAAGGGAAAACAGAGGTGAACAGTTTTACATTCTAGCCAGGTGGCAGTGGCTCATGGCTGTAACCCTAGCTAATCAGAGGGAAGAGATTTGAGGGTGGGGGTTCAGAGTCAGCCTGGGCAGCCAAATCTGAGACTTATCACCAAGTAACCAGCAAAAAAATAAAAAATAAAAACCACCCTGGAAATAGAGATGTAGCTCAAGTAGTAGAGTGCCAGCTAAACAAGAGTGTGAGGCCCTGAGTTTGTTCACACACTCACACACACACACACACACACACACACACATTCTCTCTCTCTCTCTCTCTCCTGTCTCTCTGTCTGTCTCTCTCTGTCTCTCTCTCTCTCCCCTCCCTTTCTCTCTTCCTCCCTCCCTCACCCTCTCCCTCTCCCTTCCCCTACCCCTCTCATCCAAAAGCAAGCAGCAAGGCTGGACATGAGCCTCAGTGTAACGAATGTGTTTAACATTTGTGAAGCCCTGGGTTGGATCCTCCATAATGCATTAAATGAGTAATTAATAAACATAAACAAACATAAACTCCTCCAATTCTGAAGGTAGTCTTTAAAAAGAAGGATTCCAATAGTAAACAAGTCCCTTACAGTTTCACAAAGTGAATCCTAGGAAGCTAGCACATATGTTCTCAGAGGGGGGAGGGCAAGGAGGGGGGTAGACAAACGGAAAGAGGAAAGGAGGGCAATCATTGTCATAATATGCACATGTGAAAATGGAGCCAAGTAATTTGAGGGGATGGATGGCATTAGGAGATGAGGGAGAATGGAAGGGGTCACATTGGTCAAGATGCATTCTAGTATAAACTGATACTTTGAATTGAAACCCTTTTGTACAACTACTTGAAGATAATTATTTTTTTTGGGGGGGGGGGGGGGGTCCCAGTCGTGAGGCCTGAACTCAGGGCCTGGGCGCTGTCCCTCAGCTCTTCAGCTCAAGGCTAGTGCTCTACCACTTGAGCCACAACGCCACTTCTGGCTTTTTTCTTTTTTCTTATGGGGTGCTGAGGAATCAAACCCAGGGCCTCAAGCATGCCAGGCAAGAGCTCTACCACTGAGCCACGTTCCCAGCCCTTGAAGATAATTTTTAAGGGCAGTTAAACATAGCTGAATTTTTAAAATGTAAAATAATAGAATATAATTACAGTGGGAAGATGCAATTAGAAAGAAAGTTGAGGGCTGGGAAGGTGGCTCAGTGGTAGAGCGCTTGCCTCGCATGCCTGAGGCCCTGGGTTCGATTCCTTAGCACCACATAAGCAAAAAGAAAAAAGCTGGAAATGGCGCTGTGGCTCAAGTGGTAGAGCGCTAGCCTTGAGCTGAAGAGCTGAGGGACAGCACC
>NW_012267286.1:7398853-7400895 GCF_000151885.1 Dipodomys ordii
TGGCGCTGTGGCTCAAGTGGTAGAGTGCTAGCCTTGAGCTGAAGAGCTGAGGGACAGCACCCAGGCCCAGAGTTCAGGCCCCACGACCGGACCCCCCCCCCAAAAAGAGACTGTCTCAAAAAGGAAGGAAGGAAAGAAGGAAGAAAAAAATGAAGGAAGGAAAGAGGAGAGAAGGAAAAGGGGCAAGGGAAGAAGGGAGTAAAAAAGGGAAAAAAATTCAGCTCAACACTTAAAAAGTTCTCATTTGTATCTCATTGCCTATTTTAATAGATATAAGATTATTTCCTATTTTTCTTTCTATCTTGTCTAAAATCCCCAAACAGCCAAGAGTGTGAGTAACTTGCTCAGAGTCCAACTCCTAATATTATTACCTGGGGAAGCTTAGGTCTCCGGGGACCACAGCTCTCGCACACACCTTAAACAAGGTTATCTTCATACACATGATAAGAACAAATGCTTTCAATTCTTCAAAGTTAAGGCCTAAGCTTTTACTTGGAGGGAAGGAAGAGAAACTGAGGCCTGGGAGCAGTGGCCTAAAGGTGACCCAGCCAGCCAGCCCTTGCCCTCCAGGCTCCCAAAGTCCACCAGTTTGATTTTAAAAACGAAACTAAAAGAACCAAATTAAATATTAACTTGTTTCAAACAATTCAACCAGGAGATCATTATGAAATCAGAGTATCAACAGACCACGGAAAGAGCTACAGAAAGGAAATTTTGCACTGCTTCTTTAAAAGGAAAAAAAAAAGTATGGGTAAAGTTAGATTCCTGGCTGGTCACCTGGCCAGTGCTCTAACCTTTAAGAGAGAGTGGCAGTTCCAACTTAACTCAGGTGGAGGCAAAGCTCAGATATCCACAACCCTGAGGGGTTTCTCAGCTCACCCCGTTTATAAAGAAGCAATGAACTGTTCTTTACCTAAGCGGGCTGTAACCTGCTAGTGTTCATCCATAGTTACTTTTTTGTTTTTGGTATCCGCTTGGTACTAGACCTTATAAGACATCTCTTGTGCTTTTGCCCACTCTTCTCATGATTAATCCTTACTTAATCACCGGTGTTATCCCAAGTTGCTCTCATAGTTCAGAGTGTTTTAATACACACGAAGACCCCCCCGCTTTAACAGCTAAGACCAAGGAGAGAAAGCAATTCTGGAGAAGTGAAGCATGGTTCAAAACGCACCGCGAACCCAGTGGCCTTAGAAAAAAAAAATTTTTTTTAAAGGGCTGAATCGATTCCAATTGTAACACCTATGTCACAACGATTTTAAGATCTTTTTAGAGCAAGTAAGAGTGGAAAGAGGAATGGCAAGGTCAATACATAAAAACAAAAGAGCCCTGGAAAGTTGTTACCAGGGATCCCTACCTACAGATGGACGGCACGGGGCTCCGCTCGGAGCCGCCGCGTGCGCCGGGAAGGCGAGAGGAGCGCCGCTCCGAACGCCCGAGAGCCACGCTCTCCGTGTGGGCAGCCCCGGAGCTGGGCTATTACGGTGCCCACATCATCACTAAGTGCCTCTTAAGGGGGTGGGGGAGAATCTTAAAAAAGGACAGTTCCTCCCCCACCACACTCCAACTTACGCCCTTAGCCTGATTGTCCGGAGTGGCTTTGGACTCTGTGGTTTAACCTTGTGCCTTTCCAAACCCGAAATGAGCTGCAAATGAATGAGCCCAAGGTCCACAGCCACCCACCCAGCCAACCTCCGCCTGCAGATCAAACCCGAAGCAACGAGGTCCCGGGTCGTCGGCCCGCATGGGGGCTCCCCCCACCCACCCACCCACCCAGCCCGACTCCCAGCCCGGGCCCCCTGCACTAACGATCCTGCAGCCCGGGGCGGGCGCGCTCCTTACCCGCTGGCGGCGGGGGCTGCCGACGCTCCGGGATTGAAGGCACTTGCTCCCGGTGTGTGGTGGGGGGAAGGAAGGGAGGATCGGCCAGGGACGGGGCGAGCGGCTGCGGCAGCCGCAGCCACCAGCTCCACCCACAGGCCTAAGCGCGGAGAAAGTTTGCCCGGGAACACGCGCGCGCGCACACACACACACACACACAC
>NW_012267286.1:7401125-7408926 GCF_000151885.1 Dipodomys ordii
CCTGCGCGCTGCGCCCCGCGCGCTCCTGACATCATTCATTCTCGCACACCCTCGCCCGCCCTCTCCATTTCCAAACAGTGACTCACCCACGCGCCCCGCCGCCGCCGCCGCGCCGCTGCCTCTCTACCCGCCGAACGGAGCGGAGCTCGCCAAACCGGTGCGACTTCTGAAAGAAGCCAATCTCCGGCTCCGACACCCTCCCCGCTCCGTAAGGATGCAGGGAAGGGAGGGAAGGGCTTGGCCTGGCACAGCCAACCCCGTCGGGCTGCGGGCTGGCCAGGCAGAGCCGAGCGCTCCGGGCGGGCAGACCTCCCCGAGCGGTGACAGCGCTCAATCTGGGAAAGTTCCTCGGGTGCCACTCCCTGGAACTTTCAGGGGTGGGGCGGGGGAGGGATCGAGCACCCCCCGCACCTCCGCGGGGTTCTGAAACTGCTTTCTCACTCCCGTGCGTGGGCCCCCGGGGCCCCCGTGTTGATTCACGGGGTGTTGCCCGGACCCAGGTCAAAGGGGATAGTTTTCCAAACGTCACAAGATCGCCTGGCGATGTTAGTCATCCATCCGCCCGGTGGCACCTCTAGGTGAGCTGGAAGGATGGCCCGAGTTAATGAAACCCCCGCGAACCATCCTGCCATTCGTCCCGTTAAGTGACAACAAGAAACCGGAACCAAAATAAACATGGAAAGAGGCAGGTCTGTGCTCACGCTGACAGACTGCGCTTGTGCAGCTTTTGAGACACTAGGTGGTTTTCTCTGATGATCTCCGTAGCTCGAGTTTTTTTTTTTGGGGGGGGGGCGAGGGGCGGGAAGAAGAGGTGTGGCCGTCTTAAATACAATGGTCAGAGCTCTGTATTTCCTTGGAGTTGCTCAGAGTCAATCATGGCAGACTCACAGGGTCTAGGCAGGCAATTAGTCTAATTGTTGTGTGTGTGTGTGTGTGTGTGTGTGTGTGTGTGTGTGTTCAGGTACTGGGGCTTGAACTCAGGCTTTTAGCTCTTCTCCTCAAGGCTGGATCTCCACCACTTGAGCCACAGCTCCAATTGCAGCTTTGGGGTAGTTAATTGGAGATAGTAGTTTCATAGACTTGCCCGCCCAAGCTGGCTTTGGACCAAGATCTTCAGATCTCAGCCTTCTCAGTAGCTAGAATGACAGGCTGAGTTTAATTGACAGATACTTTATGAGAATATCTCCTTCCAGGGGGGTACTTCTTGTGTTCAGGAATTGCCTTGGCTTAGGGGTGGCTCCATATACTCAACAAAAATGAGAAATATCGGGCTGGGAAGGTGGCTCAGTGGTAGAGCGCTTGCCCTGCATGCATGAGGCCCTGGGTTCGATTCCTCGGGACCACATAAGCAGAAAAAGCCGGAAGTGGTACTGTGGCTCAAGTGGTAGAGTGCTAGCCTTGAGCTGAATAGCTGAGGGACAGGGCCCAGGCCCAGAGTTCAGGCCCATGACCGACAAAAAAAAGAGAGAGAGAGAGAGAGAAATATCTCTGGGTGTCTTGTGCAGATACCGTTTATATAAACAAGCATCGGCCTACGACTATTAAAGGTGATGGTTATTAAGCGGGATGACTGAAAATGGGTAAAGAGAGTCCCAGACTGACAGTTGTACAGCGTTGACGCAATGCAAGTTTCCCCTCCCCCAATGAAACTGCTCCTGAAATTAACCAAAAGTTTCAACATCCTTCTTGTGGAAAAATGCACTTGTTTAAAGCTCTAGAAAGGTAAGAACCCAGCAGAGAGCACCAACAATTGAGCTTTCTTTTCCTTAGATTCACTTTTCCATTTTAATAAGGAGTTCCTTTTCAATTTTATAAAGCTTTCAGGCATTTTGCCCAGAAGGCAATAACAAATGGATTGGTTTGCTAGGGTGCAGTCAAAGTAAATGGAAATTCAAGCCAACTATTTTTGCAGGCAGCCATAGATCTAATCCAGAAATTTGAGTGTCCAATCCATGCCTAACACAAAGGGTCAAGATTCAAATGTGGAGCTATACAATAGGCTCCCTGCTTCATGACCCAAATATTATACAGGAGGGAGTTATGAGTAAAACCTTTGTGCAGATCTCGAGAAAATGATGTTGTGGGCTTTGTATATAGACGAAATAAGAAAAGTTTAAGTGCATTGTTCCGTGAAGTGCATTGTTCCTTGTAGTCCCAGTGAATTTGTGGTTTGAATTCATGGTTACTATTGTGCTTCAGGTAAAGTATTGTGAAATAAGTAATTTTATTAAACTGCTTAAATACCTCCAAGTAAATAGAATAACATAATTACAAATGAACTGCATGCTTTTTCATGCTCCTTGCTCAGTTGCCAACATATGAGGAAGCAAAATATTCATCTTAATTTGTATGTTTCCCAAAAAATAGTGATTTCTAAAAAAAGAAAGAAAGAAAATAGTGATTTCTCACAGAAAGATATGGTTTCATTTTAAGTTTCAACTATATTTTTTTCTCCTTACAGTGTATCAAGCTGGGCTTGATCAAGTTAGCATGCATGAAGCCCTGGGTTCGATTCCTCAGCACCACATGAGCAGAAAAAGCCATAAGTGGCACTGTGTCTCAAATGGAAGATTACTAGCCTTGAGCAAAAGAAGCTCAGGGACAGTGCCCATGCCCTGAGTTCAAGCCCCAGGACTGACAAAAAAAAAATCAGTGCTGAGTGTTCTAAGGGCTGGTAGGGCTGGGTGCAGTCATTCACAGCTGTAACCCCAGCTCTCAGTAGTCTGAGGCAGGAAGATGGAACATTCAGGAACAGCCTAGGCTGTATAGTGAGATACCATCTCAAAATAAGGGGCTAAGGCTGGCAGTAACGGTGTTTCTTGTCATTTTTTTTTCCAAGTCAAGGGTTTTAGACACTTTTTGGTTTTGATTAAGGTAGGAAAGCATATCTATAGTACTTATCTCCTCTTAAAATAACTCCTGTTCTGAACAAAGCTAAGGTTATTTGTTTGCTGAGCAAATTCTTATTGCATGTCTACTCTGTGTCTGCAGCTGTTTATCTAAGGGCCACCACGTGTATCTTCTAAGCATGTTTCAACAATAAAAAGGTGCTATTTCCTTTTCAAATTTTGCACAGATTTGTTTGTTTGTTTGTCGGTTGTGGGGCTTGAACTCTGGGCTTGGGTGCTGTCCCTCAGCTCTTCAGTTCAAGGCTAGCACTTTACCACTTGAGCCACAGTGCCACTTCTGGATTTTTCTGTTTTATGTGGTACTGAGGAATGGAACCCAGGGCCTTATGCATGCAAGGCATGCACTCTACCACTGAGCCATCTTCCCAGCCCTGCACGGAGATCTTTATTGCAGTATTATTTATTATTGTCCTGGCGCCCAGCATATTGTCTGGCATGTAATCATTAAGTGAGTGAATACATGAGTGAACAAATAAGCAAGACTTAAAGAATGAAAAAGTAGTGAAAAACCTCCATGCCATGAAACACATAAGGAGAAAAGACGTACATATGTCATGCTTATATGACAGATATTATTGCCTTCCCTCAAATCCACCACCAATTCTATACAGTTATCCCCAAAGGTCTGAAGAATCCCACAGGTACCAGAATCTGTTGATGCTTACGGTCCTTGCATAAAATGGCACTGTATTTGTGTATGACTTACCACATGTCCATCTTTATGTCATCCCTAAAGGGATTACACATAATGCATAGTAAATGCTATGAAAATAATTACAAGTTAGGGACTAGTGACAAGAAGTTGGTTCTACATGTTCAATGCAGATGAAATCCTTTATTACAGTATTTTCAATCTGTGGTTGGCTAAATCCATAGAGAACTGAATAATACTGACGGCTGACCACCTTGTCTCTTGGCAAGGAGTTGCAGGATAAAGCATGAGGTGAAGATTTGTGTTTCAGCACTGTTGCCTAGTGAGTGAGCCTGTGTTACTTTGGTAATTAAAAAGGGCAATGAAAGCCATATTAAAACCCAGGGACATCGGGAAACTTACTGTCTATTTGAAAAAATAACAACCAAAACAAGTAGAAGCTATTCACCCTCTCAGTTGATGTTTTGAATATTAATCCCGTTCCAAGTCCATCAAAAGAGCAAACATCCACTATTTTTTTGACTACCTACTACACAGCAGGAAGTATGCTAATTGCTTTACTATAGTCTCATTCAATTTTTTTCAGCAATCTTTTGAGGCAAGCACTCATAATATCTTCTACTAACTGTGAGGAAATTAATAATAATTGTTTACTCAATATCACATTCAAGTAAGCAGCATTGTCAGGATACAAAACTAGGAACTTGGGGCTCCAAAGTTCATATTTCTAGGTATCATTTTTTAAGCACTGTTATAATTCTTCTGATCAATACTATTCTTTTTTTTATTTAAAAACATGTTAAGCTGGGTGCAGTGGCTCGTGCCTGTAATCCTAGCTACTCAGGAAGCTGAGATCTGAGGATTGAGGTTTGAAGCTAGCCTGCGCAAGAAAGTCTTTTATTTCCAATAAGCCATCAAAAAGCCAGAAGTAGAACTGTGGCTCAAGTAGTAGAGTGTTAGCCTTGTGCAAAACACACACACACATACACCAGAAAAAATGTTACATTATCAAAAATATCTATGATAAATCAACCAGAGTACAAAACATATCATCAGCATATAGCCATATATAACTACATATAAATCTTATGTTGATTTTTAAAAACTTGGCACTATATCATATGTTTGTATTCAGAATTCTATTAATGGCTCCATGATAGGTGTGTTTGCATGTGCATTCATCTTGAATCTGGTCTCTCTGAATCTGATAGTTCTTCATTTGGGAAACTTAAGTACATTATTTATTGAAGTGAAGTAAGAAAGGTCGAGGCTCTGCTGAGAGGCCAGGATTAGGCTTTCTTGCTTATCAATAGAGTGTCAGTGTGTACTAGGATAATTCTTTCCTTTTTTTCTTTTCTCTCTTTCTCTGTCTTTTTTTCCTCTCTCTCTTTCTCTCCCTCCCTCCCTTCCTTCCTTCCTTTCTGCCTTCCTTCCTTCCTTTCTTTTTCTTTCTTTTTGTCGGTCATGGGGCCTGAACTCTGGCCTGGGTACTGTCCCTCAGCTCTTCAACTCAAGGCCAGTGCTCTACCACTTGAGCCACAGTGCCACTTCTGGCTTTTTCTGTTAATGTGGTACTGAGGAATTGAACCCAGGGTTTCATGCTTGCTAGGCAAGTGCTCTACCTCTAAGTCACATTCCCAGCTCCCCCCTTTAAAAAAATGTATTGTAAAGGTGAGTACTGAGGGGTTACAAATTCATAACTCAAGGGCTGGGAAGGTGGCTCAGTGGTAGAGCGCTTGCCTTGCATGCCTGAGGCCCTGGGTTCGATTTCTCAGCACCACATAAGCAAAAAGAAAAAAGCCGGAAGTGGCGCTGTGGCTCAAGCGGTAAAGCGCTAGCCTTGAGCTGAAGAGCTGAGGGACAGCGCCCAGGCCCAGAGTTCAGGCCCCACGACCAGACCCCCAAAAAAACCAAACAAACAAATTCATAACTCAAGTATTGAGTACATTTCCTTTTTTTTTTTTTTTTTTGCCAGTCCTGTGGCTTGAACTCAGGGCCTGGGTACTGTCCCTGAGCTTCTTTGGCTCAAGGCTAGCATTCTACCAAATGAGCCACAGCACCACTTCCGGCTTTTTCTATTTATGTAGTACTGAGGAATCAAACCCAGGGCTTCATGCATGCTAGGCAAGTGTTCTTACCACTAAGCCACATTGCCAGCCCAGTACATTTCCTTTTGAACAGTGTCACCTGAGGGTTTCTTTCTGGAAAACAAAAAGGAAAGAAAATCGATGGAAGGGTGCTGAGAAGGAATCGGCACAGATGGAGATGAGGAGGGAGATGATTGGGAGGATCACTAGCAGTTGAGGTTTATGAGGAGCCAGGAAGAGAGGAGATCGAGAACACAAAGGAAATGGACTGAAAGATGAAAAAGAGTAACAGCAACAGAGCATGGGGGTGATAGAGCTGCTTGCACACGGCCTGTGGGGTGTTGTTAGGGGCTGAATTGTGTCAAATTCATATGTTGAAGCCCTAGGCCCACACCACACACATCAGTATGTGACTGTACAGATGCTCCTGACTTACCATGGAGGTAAATCATGATAAACATGGAAAAGATCATGCTATGACAATATATTTAACACATCCAACCTACCGAACATCCTAGTATATAGCAACATGAAATCCTGTAGCATACTGGTTGTTCATTTTCATGACTGTGTGGCTTCTAGCTGCTATCCAGCAAATATCCTACTACATACCAGTAACCCAAGGAAAGATCCCAATGCAAAATGGAAAGCATACTTTCCACTGAGTATGGTCTGCATTAGTCCTGGAAACGGTAAGCCGACTGATCTTAAGTATAGGAGCATCTATAAAAAGTACAGGAGCATCTGTATAGGAAGACAGGATCTTGCAAGAAGTGTTTAAGTTAAATGGGGCTGTTAAAATGGACCCAAAGTCCAATCTGCCTTTTTTTAAGTTTTAAACAATCTTCCCCTTTCTTGAAGACTTCATATAATGAACTAAAGCAACTTAAAAGATGTAGCTCCATTGAATCAATAACTTGAACAAAATGTCAAGTTATAGATTCCCTCTGCCCACAAGCCAATTGCTTTGCAAAGACTAAATTAGAATTGACCATGACATCTTCCCTCCCACCAAAAGGGCAACTTCATTTTATCAATGTCACATAAACATATGGTGAAAATATTAAACCAACTGTAGCTTTAAAACTACACATATAAGGCTGGGAATGTGGCTTAGTGGTAGAATACTTGACTAGCATTCATGAAGCCCTGGGTTCAATTCCTCAGCACTACATAAACAGAAAAAGTCAGAATTGGTTCTGTAGCTCAAGTGGTAGAGTGCAGGTCTTAAGCAAAAGAATCTCAAGGTCAGTGCCCAGGGCCTGAGTTCAAGCCCCAGGGCTGACAAAACAAACAAACAAACAAAACTACACACATATAGCCAGGTGCTAGTGGCTCACACCTGGAATCCTAGCTACTCAGGAGGCTGGGATCTGAGGATTGTTGTTCAAAGCCATCCCAGAAAGTCTATGAGACTCTTTTTTTTTTGTTGGTTGTGGGGCTTGAACTCTGGGCTTGGGTGCTGTCCCTGCACTCTTCAGCTCAAGGCAAGTGCTCTACTGCTTGAGCCACAGTGCCACTCTGGTTTTCTAGTGGCTTATTGGAGATAAGAGTCTCACAGACTTTCCTGCCCAGGCTGGTTTTGAATCTCGATCCTCAGATCTCAGCTTCCAGAGTAGCTAGGATTACAGGCCTGAGCCAACAGTGCCTGGTTATCCATGAGACTCTTATCTCCAATTAACCACTAGAAAACTGAAAGTGGAGCTGTGGTTCAAGGTGGTAGAGCATTAGCCTTGAGCAAAAGAGCTCAGGGACAGTGCCCAGGCCCTGACTTCAAGCCCCACAAAGAAAAAATAATCCTACACATGTATAAATGAGGTTTTATATAAATGAGCAGCATCCTGGGCAGGCAGTGTTGTCTCCTAGAAAGATCAATGAATTGAAGCTCCATTGTACAACTATTTAAAGATGACACAGAAGTAATTAATAAAATAAAAATGCTTTAAAAAAGTAGTTGGGGCCGGGCGCTGGTGGCTCACGCCTGTAATCCTAGCTACTCAGGAGGCTGAGATCTGAGGATCGTGGTTCAAAGCCAGCCCGGGCAGGAGAGACCGTGAGACTCCGATCTCCAATAAACCACCAGAAAACCGGAAGTGGCGCTGTAGCTCAAGTGGTAGAGCGCTCGCCTTGAGCTGAAGAGCTGAGGGACAGCG
>NW_012267286.1:7408976-7412680 GCF_000151885.1 Dipodomys ordii
AAAAAAAAAAAAAAAAAAAAGTAGTTGGAAGAAATAATTATATTGTCAAAGCTTAAAGAATTCACAAACTTTATAACCATGATAATGACAATTTTCCTTGTGAAGGTTAAAATGTGTTTGTGACTGTAACTAAGTATCACTATCCCACAATACTGTGAAACTTGTGAAATTTATGTGAACAATCAATAAAAATTATTTTAAAAATAGTTGAATGATAAGTCTATCTAATGGACTCAATTCCATTCCTTTCCTGCCCATAAAACTAATATCTCATATATTTAAATCTTATTAAATAAGAATTGTCATCTTGAAATTTTATTTAAGCTTTGTGCTTTAAACTGCCCCTTTCTTAAATAATCCTGAATTAAACAGAGAGCAAGATCTGTTTTCCAACTGATTTGAATACCATGCATAGCAAAACATAGTTGTTAAAACCCAGTGTGACTGCCACTCTTACAAGTAGAGAAAATCTGACACAGAGATATATTGGTGACAGGTGCACACAGAGGAAAACTATGAGCAGATGTAGCAAGCAGAGGGCCTCTGGCAGGTCAAGGAGGGAGGCCCTTCATGCAACCAACTGGTTGACCATTGATCTTGAACACTGATCTTGAACAAAAATGAGAAGAAGAATATAAACATGTAGGGAGTATTTTGCCTCCCTTTTTTCTCAGTCTTATTTCTTTGGATGGCTACAGTAAGGCAAAGCTATGCCTTAATATACATTTTTATTAACTGAAAAAGTCTGTTTTTCTTCATTCTACCACTGTAAATATGAAATAAATATTTCATAATATGTACAAAGAGTGTCTTGTCCATGGTTGGATGCTCAAGAGGAGATAAGACAGCGGAGGGGACAATTAATTATCAAGCTTCAAAAGATAAGAAGAAGCAACGCTAATACAAAAAGGGAAAAGGAAAGCATGAAGGCTGCACAGTTATGTTTGTAGACTGCTTTAGAAAGTTGAAGATTTTTCTGTGGATGATTCCCTTCTTTACTTTAATCAGAGGTATAATCAGCTTTCTACTGCTGCTGTAAACTACTGCTTCCAAATTTACCAGCTTGAACCAACACACATGTCGTATCTCATGGTCCTTCAAGTCCATAGTCCTGTTGGCTTTCCTGTTGGTTTCTCACATCTGGGCTTCATGAAGTGGCTCAAAGTGACAGTCATCACCAGGCTCGGATGAGCCTCCAAGCTCATGTTGTGAACAGAATAATTTCTTCCAGTTACAGGACCCAAGACCCAGGTTGCTAGCCATCCTAAGGGCAGCCTGCTGGGGGCTGTCAGCTCCTGGCCCATGGTACAGTACCAGTAGTTACTGTGTGGACTCCATATACTTTCTCATCCTTGGTTTCTTTCTAACTTCAGTCACATCTCTGTCTCAGCTAGCGTGCTTTCTCTGCTAGTAAGGGCTCATGGGATCAAATTAGGTCCACCTAGATAATGCAGGATAATGTCACTGTTTGAAGGCTCATATTCCTAATTACATCTTGCTCTGTATGGTTTTCATGGAGTCAAGGACTGGGTATGGAGGCCTTTACGAGTGGGTATTTTGACACCATCAGTGAAAATAAGGAAGTGGAACCAATGGGAAGTTTTAAAAGGAGAAACAGCTCTCCATTCTGGAGAGTAACAGCATGAACTGACCTGACTTGGCTTTTTCTTTTTTTTCTCAAGAAACTTAATTGTGAACATGGGAGAAGGTACAAAGGGCCACTTGGAAGTTTTGGATCATAGTGACATCAACGAGGGCTTCTTCCAGCAGCACTTAGCACCTGAGCCCAAGAGTCTTACGAAACGAGCAAGTTCGGGCAATACTTCTTAATATTAATCTCCCTGGGACTCACAGTTGACACAAAGCCTCCTTTTCTTTGCTGCTTCAGAATTTTCCAAGGTGTATGTTCCCACTTACCTTCAGCAGATGGTCAGAAGAATATCTGCCATATTTTCCAGAGCCCCACCACTTACCCATCTGTGAGGGCAATCCAGGAAAAATGAAGCCATCTTACCGCTAGCCAGTTAAGTGTACATACAGTGCACACAGTAGGCCAGAGGTAGGCCAGAAGCTTAGAGCAGCCCTGACTTCTGGGTCAACTACTGTGTCTTAACCAGACATATTCCACTGATGGATGAATACTTGAACTGGGTCTCTGTAGCCTGATCAACTCACTCTGTAATACCGCTGCTCCACTCACAATTATCTCTGTGGACTTCCTGGCTTTCTTGATCAGTAGAAGTATGCCTCCTCACCCTGTCCCTATCAACTCCCCCCACACCTGCTGATTGTGTGTGTGTGTGTGTGTGTGTGTGTGTGTGTGTGTGTGTGTTCTGGGGCTTGATCTCAGGGGCTCCTGCTCTTACTTGGCTTTTTTGCTCAAAGCTGATGCTCTACCCTTGATCATACCTCCACTTCTAGCTTTTTGGTGACTAATTGGAGATGAAAGGCTGACCAACTTTTCTTCCCAGGCTGGCATGGAACCTCAATCTTCAGATCTCAGCCTACTGAGTAGCTAAGATTACAGGTCTGAGTCACCTGTGCCCAGCTTTCTGAGTACTTTTTCTTTCTTTCTTTTTTGTCAGTCATGGGTTTTGAACTCTGGGCCTGGGTGCTGTCCTAGCTCAAGGTGAGTGCTCTACCACGTGAGCCACAGCACCACTTCCCCTGAGTACGTTTTAACTTCTTTTCTCCTGCCTAATCTTATAATATTTGTCATTCATTATCAGGTATAATAGAGTGCTAAAGTTTAGTGGTCTTTATATCCTAAGGGAGGAAAAAATGAAAGACAAATCTTCATCACAACTTGGCCTTCAAATGAAAGAGCCAATAGAAGAGAGGGGACACTATTCTCTTTTTGAGGATCTTCTTGACACATCTTCCTGAACTTTATTTATTCTGAGAAGTAATGTGGCTCCAGTCCAGCTTGGCCTTCTATCACACAAGACACAAAGATTGTCCAGCGTTGGGGAAAGACTGATAACTGTGAAGGAAATCAGGACGGGTTCACCTCCCCAAGCCATTTGCATGGTTATCTGACCGCCATGGAAAGTACTTCAATTGTACTCTATGGCTTATTTCCCTTGGCACTCCTTTCCTTCTACCTATTGTTCATTAATCCTTCTCATGTAACACCTGAAAGTCCTACTTCTGGCCACACACACTCCTCTATGCCCTTAAAACAGACACAGAAATGTTAGCGATATCGAGGTATCAGGGGTGATTCTCCTTAGGACACATGGGAACAGCCTGCCAGCTTCCAGGTCATGTTCGTTTATGTCATAGTGGCCTTTCCAGTTGGTACTCTGGCTCTGTTCCAATGAGAAGTACACACATCCTCCTTCACATAGTTTATTTAAAGTGAGGTTGATGATTATATCATGGTTTTGTGCCAGCTCACCCTTCTTAGAAGGACTTGAATTGCAAACTCAAACAAAACTAATGCCATCTTGGAAGTAACTTTAAAAAATTAAAAGGTAACTCTAACTCTACTAACTCTGCTAATTCTATGCAGACCTGGCTTTTCAGCTGCTAGTTCAAAACAAAATGCCTAAAGTGCACTGTACAAAGTCTACTGCTTTATCTCAACTTGTTCTGTAATGGAGTGGTAATAATTGCCCTTCCTATATGGAAGTATCCAGTCAATGATCTCAAATATATGATAAATCTTACATCACTTTTTTTTTTTTTTTTTTTTTTTTTTT
>NW_012267286.1:7415287-7416562 GCF_000151885.1 Dipodomys ordii
TGAGCTGAAGAGTTGAGGGACAGTGCCCAGGCCCAGAGTTCAGGCCCCATGACCGGATCCCCCCCCCCAAAAAAGAAACATATCCAAGCCAAAGAATGTCACTCATTCAAGAGACTACTGTTTTCCAAATGGGTGTTCCTTGAAATACCAGTTTGAGAAACTCTCCCTTCAATGTGTTCAATGGTCACATTTAGTGCTCTGTATTCTGATGGACAGCCCTGAGGCCTATTGGTGATAGACAGGCTTGGAGATGAGGAGGACCAATCAAAGAGAAGACTGTTTCCAGTCAGGATTCTCTTCATATATTTGGCCATGAAACCATTGAACAGTTGGTTCTTTGGCAAATAGCTTGTGGAGTGATGAACCTTGACGGAAGCAATGCCACAGACTCTGATACAGGCTGCTTACCATTCAGTCCTCAGCATTCCTTGTCCCTTGCGTTGTAACCTCTTTCTGCCAAAACTTTACCTAGAAAGCGCATAAAGGATATTCTTTTTCTTTCCAGCAGAAGTTAAGGCGCCAAGTGAAAAACTCCCGACCTGAGAAGCCAAGGTGAGAATGGGCTTCAAAAATCATTTTTTGTTAGTTGTGGAGCTTGAACTCAGGGTGTGGGAGCAGTCCTTGAGCTCTTTCACTCAAAAGAGCACTCTACCACAGAGCCATAGCACCACTTCAGGTTTTCTGGTGGTTAACTGGAGGTAAGTGTCTCTGGTGAATTTTCAGGGTTGGCTTCAAACTGTGATCCTAAGACCTCAGTCTCCTGAGTAGCTAGAATTATAAGCATGAGCTACTGGCACCCAATTCAAAAAATCTTTTCCATTGACACCTTTGTCCAAACCCTGTGTGGTCATCATCATGAAGATATACAAGATAACTTATGTCCTTATATATCACCCTGCACCAGAATCAACTCCAAATGGATCAAAGACCATGGAGTCAAAGCAGACACTCTGAAAACATTACAGGATGGAATAGGAGAAACCCTAGGTCTCCTTGGCACAGGCGGAAATTTTCTTAATAGAGACCGAGAAACACAACAAATCAAAGAAAGGTTGGACAAATGGGAATGCATGAAGTTGCAGAGCTTCTGCATGGCAAAGGACATAGCTAGCAAGATTAATAGAAAGCCCATGGATTGGGAGAAGATCTTCACTAGCCATACAACAGACAAGGGGCCCATATCTAAAATATGCCTGGAACTCAAAAAATTAAATCCCCCAACAACAAATCTTCAAAGAAACAACTGCCCAATAAATAAGTGGGCTAAAGACTTAA
>NW_012267286.1:7416612-7425988 GCF_000151885.1 Dipodomys ordii
GAGCCACAGCGCCACTTCCGGCTTTTTCTGTTTATGTGGTGCTGAGGAATCGAACCCAGGGCCTCATGCTTGCAAGGTATGCACTCTACCGCTGAGCTACCTTCCCAGCCCCCTTACATCACTTTTTATCTTTACAGCTTCCCAGTACTGTAGTTAAATATGGCTGGGTTTAAAGAGGGACAAAGGATGAGTAATGACTAAAATGTCTGAGTTCTTCATAGCCTCTTCATCTCTCCTAATCTTAGCTATGCTTTTTTTGACAGTGACCATTAACATATATATCATATATACTATCTATAAACTCAAACATGATATAACACCTTGCATTTATACTAATGGTGTTTTTGAAAAGAATCCAGAGCTATTAACTCATTTATTATATCTTTACGACATCCTCTTAAATTAAGCTTCTATGATTCCATAGTCTGCATTTGCTTTTTAATGGTAAATGCTTATAGATTCAGAAGAAAGAAATTGCCTATCACTCTTTTTATTTTTATTTTTGGTGCTAGATTTGAGGCTTGAACTCAGGAGTTGGGTGTTATCCTTTATCTTTTTTGCCCAAGGTCAACAGTCTACCACTTGAGCCACAGCTCCACTTTCAGCTCCTTACTAGAGATAAAAATATCATGGGTTGGTCTGCCTGAGTTGGCTCTTCAGAACTAAGATCCTCAAGTCTCAGCCTCCTGAGTAGCTAGAAATATAGGTGTGAGCCACCAGTGCTTAGCCCTATCATTTAAAAACAAAAACCAAAAACAAGGCTGGGAATGTGGCTTAGTGATAGACTAAGAATGAAGCCCTGGATTTGATTCCTCAGTATCACATAAACAAAAAATAAATAAAATTAATAAAGCTAAAAGATAAAAATGTGCATTAAAATTCTGTTTTCTTTTGTGCTTTAAAAATCTAATATCCTTGATTTAACTTCTTGACACTCTACTCCATCCTTTTATCCATATTTTACCTGATATTCTTCACTGTCTCCTTCTCCTTCTCTTATTCTTTTTCTCATTGGTTCTTTAGAACAATTAATCAGACCCTTCTTTTAACCTTCTCTTTCTATGGCCTGGTTTTATTCATTATATTTACTTTACTTCTGATTACTTTACTTCTGACAGATAGAAATGACCTCAGTTTCATACTGCGTAAGTTTCTTTATTAGCAGCCTATTGCTACTATATATATATATATATATATATATATATATATATATATATATATGTATGAATGTATACATTTGACTAATTGTTCTTTTCACCCATTAGTTCATCTAGCTCATAAACATTTGTCAAGTCTCTACCATATGCTGAGTTTTATAAAGGAGGAGATTCCTGTTTTCAGTGTTCCCAGTCTAGCTGGAAAAGCAAGATGAAACCCCAAGGATTACATTTATCATAATGTGATTATATTTCATCTGCAAGCAAATGGGAACTTAAAGCACTCATTTCACATTCATTTTCAAAGGTTTTTAACCCAAGTCACAGGCAACATGCCAATCTACTTGGAACTGGTTTACACTCTGCCTGGCAGTGCCACAGGCTAGCTTCTGGCTTCCCACTGTCCCTCCTACATGCTAGGTAATTTAAGTTGTAGATAACTACATAAATAGGGGGAAAAAGTGATGAGAAAAACCTAGAATAATAACAGTAGTCATATTCACTAAAATACATGTACCCATATATCCAGGATCTTGGCATGACTCATACTCATCAAAAGATGCATACTAGAAGAGTTTAACAAAAATGAGCTTAATGAAGGGACTATTTATAAAGGTGTGTTGTCAGAGAGGCTGACAGAAAGACACAGTGAGAAATGCTGAAGAACACAGGGACACTGAGAAGTCATTACCAACCATAGGCCTGAAGAGATAAAGGGAGAGGATGATCCAAAGTCAGTGAGGGCTGGAATTGTGGGAGAGATACTGCCAGACTGGAGCTGGAGCTTTAGGTAGAAGAATGTAGGTATGCAAAACTACTGAGAGGGGAGAACTGCAGAATTACAGATATTCTTATCTCTCCTCTGCCCCTCAGATTTCCTGAGGTACATCCCGCTGACCTACCCCACACAGAAGCTGAAAGTCAAGGAAATTCTGGAGAAGCGGTCTGCAGGGTTAGGGTGAACAGGGGTAGAGCAGAGGCTGAGAAAAGTGGAGAACAGATTTGGAGGAGCAAGTGTTGAATAACCAGCACAACACTTTAATGTTTTGGATCTATGGCAGGTGAGTTTATGCTAAGGCATCTCTAAAGCTGGGAACAGGGATGACTGGGCAAATGGAAGAGACCATAACACTAGAATTTTGGTAGTGAGTCCTGTCCTCTCAATAGGAACAGAGACACACCTTAAGTATATATTTATATGCCAGCTTATTAACATTTTATTGCTTTTTATGTTGGTGAGAAAAATGGTCTTTTGTCAGGAAAAATCTTCTCTTTATAGTAAATACTAATTGGTAGGAAAAAAGAGCTAGTGTACAAGAGGAGCAGTTGTAAGTTTATCCCGGACAATTCCAAGTTTAAATTCCCTCCCAACACACATACATACACACACACAATCATCCTAAAACTTATGGTGCACAAAATCCTTGAATGACCTGCTCAGAAACATGCAGCTAATTGATCTGTGCTCAGGATTTTAAATATTTAGAATTAATACATAAAGCCATTCTCAGGGTACTTCTTTCTTTTATTGTGGTGTTAAAATTTAAATCCAAGAGCTGGGCTTTGTATACACAGAGCTTTCATGCAAATAGACAGGTGCTTAACCACTGAACTGCATTCCCAAAGTAATTTTGTTGTTGTTGTCAGTACTGGGGTTGCAACTCGGTTTGTGTTCATTGGACAGGTGTTCTTACTGCTGAGTCACATATCCTGCCTGTTTTTGGTTGTGTGTGTGTGTGTGTGTGTGTGTGTGTCTATGTCTGTGTGTGTGTGTGTGTGTGTGTGTGTGTGTGTGTGTCTATGTCTGTGTCTGTGTTTGTGCTGGTACGTTTTGAGATAGGGCCTAGCTTGATCCACCTATGTTAGGCATCCTGGGATACCAAATGTGTATTGTGGCATCTAGGTCTCTTTGACGAGAAGGAAATCTCAAGGACTTTTCTGCTTTCTTGGTAGAGATCTCCCAGTTTGAACTTCCCAGCTCAGAAATGAGTTTGTGAAATGAGTTTGGATTACAGGGGTAAACCACCCAGTGCCCAGACACAAAGTGATTCCTAAGTGTCAAAATTTACCAGTCGCTTAGCTAATTAAGACTCTAGGTTCCTTTGTCCATAGTGATCACCTTGGCAGACAACTTGGCCTGACCATGGAATCCCAGGCTTTGCCTGGGGACAACTGGGCTTTAAACAAGGAGATAAGGAAAAGAATGTAGGCTGCTTTTACCTCTGGCTACTCTTTGGCTCTAATCTCACTATCTTGACTAAACTGGCCATTTCACCATCAATCAGCTCTGGTAAAGAGTAGGTTAAGAATAGAGAAGAGGACACTGAGAGCTTATCAATAAGACCATTGGTATGTATAGAGAGCCCTGCAGTAAGACAGTTTCCCACCTTGTATGCTGGGAGCCACAGCCAGTCACCGCAAGGCTACATATAAGCCCCTTCAGTTCCTGACATGCCAAATAAATATGAACATTTTCTGTGGGTGCCATACTATGCGATGAGACGGTCAAAAAGCTTTGCTGTGGAGTAGTAGCATGACAAGTCAAAATGCAGCAAGAGGCTGCAACCATGGAAAATGCTTCTAAGAGACCTGTCAGTGAAAGGAGAGAGCAGGAATGGACTAACTGTAAGCACATTGAGGAGGCAGATAATTGAGTACATTTATAGAGTGTGGAGAAGAGAGAGAGCAAAACTAAAGGTACAAGAAAGAACGAAGACATAGAACATTTACATGAAGAAGAAGAACACTGAGAAAGTACATGGTTAAGCCAGTCATTTTCCTTATTAAATAAGAGATTGAGTTCTCTTCTGACACTTGTGTGATTACACAGCTAAGAAGTATCTAGCTTGGACCAAGTGGCTAGTTTTATATATCATACTCCCAAAGGCTGCACTATTGTCCTTTACAAGAGCAGAAACGCTTAGTATTATGGAAATGCTAAGGAAACCAATGAAACAATTAACAAAACAAAGCAAAGTGAGGAATGTTCCTAACGCCAGTCTTTCTTCCTGAGACTACCTCCCTGCAGTCTTCCAGCTGTCTCAACCCAAGACTACATACACAGATCTGGCCAAATAAAAACCTGTCTGAGAGAAAGGACTAAAAAAAATATTGGAGCCTCCAAGTTTGCCTAAGTAGTCATCAGTGATATAAAAACATTTAAAAAACATTCAACTAAAGTATTTCTCATTCTTTTGGCACTGAAATATGTACTCAAAAGACGCCTTGGGAAAAGAAATGGGAAAGAAATCCAATGGAATTCAGGTGAAAAGTTGAAGTCAACCAGCTATACTGAAGGGGCACTACTGCTGTTTGAGAAGAAGAAGGAAAAAAAAAATGAAAAGAAAGAAGAATGGAAAAATCCTCACCAGTTCCTAACAAGGCAAAAAGTTTAATTTGGCCTTGGCAGAAAGGAAAAAAAAGCAAAGGAATGCTTTCATAATTGTGTTTTCCCCCCTCTCCCTCGAATGGAAAATGTTATTGCCCTGTTTCTTCTGATTGTGTTGTTTTGGTAGTTCCTAACGGCCGCTTCCCCCCAAAAATTGTTTTAAAAGATCTTCTAAACACTTGTCCCTTTTCATAAAAGTAGAAGAAATTTTACTAATGAATAGGAAAACATTTTACATTTGGGGAGAGGAGGGAGAGAGGGTCTCAGGACCCCTCCTATCTAATGCTATGTCCTTGAGTTGTACTATCTCTAGTAAAGACTCCAGAAATGGGCACAGATTTAGTCTGGGAACTCATTTGACTTGGCTACTCCGCTGTTTTTTAGACATTGTACTATCCTATGACTTTGGCATATCTAGATTACATTATGCAGGTTAAGACTATTTAGTGATCTCAGCCTCTTAGTCAGATATGTTTAGCCTAATGAACACATTTGCATCCTAATGTTTATTGGTTAAGTGTTTTACTGGGAAATGAACTTCTATGTCAAGTAGCCATTTTGGGGGGTGGTTCTAAACCTAATTTATTATAGTAAGAGATGAATTTGTTATGAATGAAATGATAAGCCACTTAAGGATTTTAGAAAATGATTGAGGTAAAATTCATCTAATATAAAATTAGCTGTTTGACAGTGAATAATTTGAGGGTGTGGTGCTGTTTCTGTTTTTTTTTTCTTTTTGTTTTTTTTTTTTGCTCAAGGCAAGCACATGACCACTTGAGCCACAGCTTTCCTCCTCCTCTCCTCCTCCTCCTCCTTCTCCTATTCTTCCTCTCCTTCTCCTTCTTCATTAATTGGAAATAAGAATCTCATGGGATTTCCTGACTGGGTTGGCTTTGTACCAGGATCCTCACATCTCAGACTCCAGAGTAGCTAGGATTACAGCTCTGAGCCACCAGCATCTGGCTTCATCTCACCTTTTATCCCTCCCTTGTCTGCTGTATCCACTGGGCCTCCTTGCTGTTTTAGAACTCTCCAGGCAGACTTCCATCTCAGGGCCTTGTCGCATCTCTTCCTGTAGCAATCTCCCCACAGATAGCCTAGATTTCTTTTTCTAACTTTATCTTCTTCAGGCTTTTGAACAAATTTTCTTTCTTTCCCCCACCCAGAGGGCCTAGGATGTAAGTAACATTCTGGATCTTGCATATGCTAGAACAGTGCTCTACCCAGCCCCAGATTTTAGCATTAAAAAAAAAATGATACAATTGCTAGGCGCTGGTGGTTCATGTCTATAATCCTAGCTACTCAGGAGGCTGAAATCGGCAGATAGATTGTGGTTTGAAGACAGCCTGGGCAGGAATTTCCACAAGGCTCTTATCCTCCAATTAACTATCTAAAAACCTGGGAGTGGCTCAACGTGGTAGAGCACGAGCCTTGAGCAAAAGAAGCCTAGATCAGTGGCCCGGTCCTGAATTCAAGTCCCATGGCTAAAAAAATAAAAGGATATAAGGAATTTCCTAACACCTTGCTGTTAAGTGTTTTCACACTAATGAATTCTAGTCCCCTTAACATGAATAGACATGAATCACATCATTTCTAGGCCTGTTGTATACCAATTTCCCCCCACAAGTTGCCCTACACTGCTGGAATGCAGATGGTTCCCAGGAAAATGTGACAGCATGTGTTAAAGATGGGAGAGTGCCCCCTGTCAACCTGTTCCCTGAATGACTACATGGAGAGGTGCTTCTGGGAAGCTAGTTGATCTCCCACTGTACACTTACATAATTGCTTTAGTTTGGACTTCTGTAACACTATCCCCTGGGTTCAGGGACAGAAACAACATTTATTTCTCACAATTCGGGAGGCTAGGAAGCTCAAGGTATTTTGGTTCCTGGTCCTCACCCATTTCTTGACTTGAACATATCAGGTCCTGATATTGGGAGGGTTAGGAAGAGAGAGAGAGATTGAGAGAGAGACAGACACAGAGACAGAGAGAGAAAGACGGAGAGATAGTTTCCCTTTTTACAAACAAGGCTACTATTTCTATCTGATTAGGATCTTTCCCTTATGACCTCATTTAGCCTTAATTATCTCCTAAGGGAGACTGTGGCTCACAACAGTGAACAAGAAATAAGTTTTAATAGTGTGTGCTTTTTTCAGATTATGATATATGTTTATTATTATTATTGCTATTAGGAAAGGGTCTCACTGTGTAGTCTATGGTAGCCACAGCCACAGTGCTGAGATTACAGACATGTGTTACCACACTCATCTTGGGATCTATTTATAATAGGAAGCGTGGGTAATGCTTTCAACAACAACAACAAAAATTTTGTCTATGTGGTGCTCATGACTACAATTCTAGCTATTTAGAGGCTGAGATCTGAGAATTGAGGTTCAAAGTCTGCCCAGGCAGACAAAACTATTATACTCAATTTCAATTAACCAGGAAATAGCTGGAAATGGAGGTGTGGCTCCCATGGTAGAATGCCAGCCTTGAGTGAAATAGCCCATGAAGAGCACAAGGCCCCGAGTTCAAGTCTGTGAAGAGAAGCTATGGCAGTCCACATTTTGTGTGTGTGTGGGGGGGAGGGCGGGAGTGGTAGTGATAAGGTCTCTCTAGGTAGCCCAGACTGGTCTCAAACTCATAATCCTCTTACCTGAGGGCTGAAATGATTGGCAGGCAGCAGTTCAACCAATCAGGTGTTAAACTTGCTTAAAAATCAAAGCAGTAAGAATTCTCAGATGAAGCATTGTGGGTTTCTAACAAAGAGTAAAGTCTCTTTTCTCTGGTCTCTTTCTAACATATAGTTTTCGGCATACTTGTGGTCATGGACATATTGCTGTTCTGCCAATGAGCTGTGGTATCCTGCCTATGAGATGAAGGTGTAGAGAGCTGCTATGCCTGGAGAGGGAAGAAAACATCTCGTCCATGAGCCAGCAGGCAGGCCCAGCTCAGTTCTTCCTGCCTGCCACCCAAGCCCTCCTGAGTGCGCTGTGCCCAAGTAGAGATCTGGGAACCTGAAGCTGGCAATGTCACCCCTCTGCTCTGCATGGTACAATGGTCTCTCAGAATCCCAGTGTCCCAGCTCCTGGCTGGTGGCTCACGCCTGTAATCCTAGCTACTCAGGAGGATGAGATCTGAGGATCATGATTTAAAGCCTAGCTTGGGCAAGAAAGTTCATGAGACACTTATTTCCAATGACCTAGCAAAGCCAGAGAAGAGCTATGACTCAAATGGCAGAGAACTAGCCTTGAATGAAAAAGCTAAGGGACACTTCCCAGGTCCTAAGTTCAAGTGCCAATACCAGCACTAAAAAATAAAAACAAAGAAAGAAGAAACAAAAATGCTGGGCACCAGTGGCTCACAACTGTGACCTAGCTACTCAGGAAGCTTAGATCTGAGGGTCGCAGTTCAAAGCCAGCCTGGGCAGAAAAGTCCATGAGATTCTTACCAGTTCAAAATCCAGAACTAGAGTTATGTCTCAAAGTGGTGCTAGCCTTGAGCAAAAGAGCTCAGGGATAGTATCCAGGCCCTGAGTTCAAGTTCCATAACTGACAACAACATAAAAACAAAAAATCCCAGCATCCTCACAGGGAGGATATCTGTGTGAAGAGAAAGACAAAGCAACTCAACCTGTGGCGACTGTGAAAGCTCTGAGGGTCAGGTTGCATGGGGGGCTGAACTGGCTCTATTTCTACGTTTCCTGAGAAGCCACGGTGAGAATGGGCCGGGGTCACCTTTTCTGATGACATCTTGGTGCAGACCAAGTTTGAAGGGCACAGGGTAGCCTCTGTGCACACACTGCTGCTAAGAGTATTATGGGTAGGAATAAACCTTCTTGTATTCAAATACCCATAACATAACTGAACATAGAATGCTTCCTTTCTGAACACCAGTAAAACAACGAGGCCAATACAGAACAAGCAAAAACGATGGCCTGTCAGCCTGCAATTCTCTATTTCAGAAAATGATATGGCAGGCCTGCAGATCATTATCTGGTGATTGTTAAAGATTACATTTTAAAATTACCATCCTGTGCCACTCTCTTTTTTTTTTTTTCCCCTCAGCACATTTAGGAGAATGGCAGATCTGCTTTAAACGTAATATAATCCATCATACAAATTACTGATCGTCAATACTCTCTAGGTAAGGAGAATGCAAACAGACGCACCACTGCTCTTGAGTGGGAATTCATTTTGGAGGCAGGCTGTGGTAACTAACTTGAGAGGAGCCAATCCATTTCCAGAGGGTATTTCGTAAATATTCCTGTCGGGACCTGACTCGGTGCTGTTTCCATGACACCATTGTCCAGGCTGAAAGACCAGCAGGCGAGGCAGGTGCCGCAGCTTTTTGTGTGGCATGTGGTTATATCAGCTGGAAGAGGGGGACTTAATGTCCTCAGGGGCCAGATGGGAAAGCAATCCCACTGGGATTCAAAATTAGACATATTAAAATAAGACTATACGTACCCATTCATATACATCTGAATACACACTCACTAAACCAGAGTGTGCTCTACTCCATCCTTGGGGCTTCCAACGTGGGGTCTCCTCCATCCGAATTCTAGGATCAGTACTGATGTCCATGGTCCCCAGAGTTTCTGATCCTATCCCGGAACAGAGTGATTTTGTCCTAAGAGAGTTAATTCCCTCTCAGCCTCCATGGTCGGCTCTATAAGATTCTCTGGGCCTTCTAATGGCCAATAGACACATGAAGAAGTGCTCAACCTCCCTAGCCATAAAAGAAATACAAATCAAAACAACACTGAGATACCACCTCACCCCAGTTAGAATGGCTATAATCAAGAACTCTAATAACAACAGATGCTGG
>NW_012267286.1:7429148-7448543 GCF_000151885.1 Dipodomys ordii
CATGAAGAAATGCTCAACCTCCCTAGCCATAAAAGAAATGCAACTCAAAATAGCATTAACATACTACCTCACCCCAGTTAGAATGGCTACAATCAAGAACTCTAATAACAACAGATGCTGGAGAGGATGTGGACAGAAGGGAACCTTACTTCATTGTTGGTGGGAGTATAAACTTGTTCAACCACTTTGGAAAGTAGTAGGGAGATTCCTCCACATAGAGCTTCCCTATGTCCCAGCAATCCCACTTTTGGGCATTTACCCAAATGATCACAAACAAGACCATACTGAAGCTACCAGCACAACTATGTTTATTGCAGCATTATTCACCATAGCTAAGATATGGAACCAAGCCAGATGCCCCTCAGTAGATGAATGGATCAAGAAAATGTGCTATATATCCACAATAGAATTCTATGCCTCCATCAGAAAGAATGACATTGCTCCATTTGTCAGGAAATGGAAAGACTTGGAAAAAATTATATTAAGTGAAGTAAGCCAGGCCCAAAGAAACATAGGTTCCATGGTTTCCCTTATTTGCAATAACTAGTATATGTATGAGTCAAGCGGAAAAAATCAGATAAGTTGATGTTAGGGAAATGAACCCTAAGATATGTATTCAAATGTTTTTTCTTTTATGCGATTGTTTCTAATGCATTTATAAGATTATTTCTGTGTTGCTTTGTATGTCCCTCCCCATGGAATAACCCCTGCTTTCACTGTATTTGATGTTGTTATAATTTGTGGAGGGGAAGGGAAAAAACAAATCGTTTAAATAGGGATACAGGTGGACCCATTGCAACAATGAGACGTACAAGTTGTTATGTCGAAAATGAACTTTACAACTTGGGGAGGGGGAGACTGGAGGGGGCCAGAAGGAAGGGGAAACAAAGGAGGAGGCTACAATGCTTAATAAGAAATGTACTCATTATCTTGCCCATGTAATTGTGACCCCTCTGTACAGTATTTTCACAATAAAAAAAAGATAACTTATGTTCACACTTCCACTGAAAGAATTGTGGGTATTCAATAAAATGTCTTTAGTTGTACTTAACCAACCTACAGGTACAAAGCATAGAAAAATCAGACTCTCAATAAGTCACATCAAGCTGTTCAGACAGTGGTGACATTTCCAGCCTTGCATGGCAAGATATACAGCATAAACACGAGCACCATCTTGTATACAATTCATTGCAGACCCAGTTGGGCTCTTCTCTATTGAGAACTCATTGCTCATTGTACCTGATTTCACTGCCAGTTGGCATCTGGACATATTGAAGAGTGACTGGAATGTTTTTGCCTTTGTGTTCTGGCTAAGAATCTCTTGATCCTGAAAGTCGTGTGAAAAGACATGGTGAGGAAGAGAGTGGAAGGCACAGACAGGTGGTAGAACAAAGAAGAGCTACTATAGTAGTGAAGTATATACCTCTGCCTAGATTTGCAGTTATATTAGAAAATCATGCTGCTTTCCCCACGCCCAGTTTCAGAAGTGATTGAGGCCAGGTGCTGGTGGCTCATGTCTATAATCCTAGTTACTCAGAAAGCTGAGGATCTGAAGGTTGTGGTTCGAGGATAGTCCAGGCAGAAAAGTCCGAGAAACTATCTCCAATTAACCAGCAAGAAACCAGAAGTGGCTCAAGAGTTAGAGCACCAGACTTGAACACAAAAAGCCATGAGAGAGCACACAAAGCCCCGAGTTCAGACCCAAGTGCCAACACACACACACACACACACACACACACACACACACACACACACACACACAGAGCAATTGAGAAATAAAATACAGCTCAGACTTTTGACTTTGTTTACAATAAAAGCTGTTTATTGGAGGAGATGCACCGTTTTCTGGCCTCCACGCCTCTGCATTTTAAGGCACTCCATCACAGAGACAGAGGGCAAGCAGGTTTCCTCATAGGCCGTAGGCAGTTTACAATAGGTAGAGCAGGACAGCGTTTGTTATGTATATTAGGACTTCAGATAGCAGAAATGTATCATCTCCTAGTTCCATAAAGTAGAGTGCTGGCAGGCCATGCTCCCTCTGGAGCCTGTAGGAGGTGGACCTTCCACCCTGAGTCTCCCAGCCTCTGGTAGCTGCAAACATGCCTTGGCTTGTGGCAGCATCCCTCTCATCTCTGGCTTCATCATGTGGTTTCTTTGTCTCCCTCTATTTGTGTTTGTACCTATGTCCAAATGTTCACATTTTATAAGAACACCAGATATATAAAATTAAGAACCACATAATCTCATTTTAACTTGATTACTTCTCTATAAAGCCAATATCCAAATAATGTCATATTCTGAAGTATTGGGGGAAAAGATTTAGGCATGTTTAAGAAAGAAAATACAACTCATCACCTCCTGAAAAGAACCCCTTGTAAAAACTGAGAGCAAAGAGTCCAAAGGCAAATACCTTCTTCTCCACATCACCAACCAGAGATGTCATTTCTCCTGCCTCAAATAGGCAGAGAGGGGTTGGGAGAGTCCAGAAGTGCTTCTAGTTATTTCTCTCCTCCTAAAGCTGGGATTTGGAAATTTTGCCCACTGCCTAGGGATTATGGGAAGTTAGGGACAGTTTGCCCTATTCCCTTACCCAGATTGGGCCAACCATGGATTTGGTGCTGGATCCATCTTTGGAACTACTTGAGTTCCTGCCTTCTAATGTGTGGGCTCGAGTGCCTCCATCTCTCCTGGGCCCACGGTTCACCTATGTGTACTGAAGAACCTGCTTACCTAGACACTGCAGGGAGAGAAGTGCTCTTTGGTGGTGCACTTGGGGCCACTTCCAATTGGCTATGCCCTTGGGAGCTAGGTCATTTCAAGCCTCACTTTTATTGTTGTTGTCAGTGTTCTCGTTGGTCTTAGAAATAGCTTTTATCATCTAATGTGCAATAACCACGTGAATTTAGATTTTTCAATAAAGTCTTGAGGGAGGAGAACTGGCTATTCAATAATGAGAAAATTGGGGCTGGGAAAGTGGCTCAGTGGTAGAGTGCTTGCCTGGCATGCATGAGGCCCTGGGTTCGATTCCTCAGCACCACATAAGCACAAAAAGCCAGAAGTGGTGCTATGTCTCAAGTGGTAGAGTGCTAGCCTTGAGCTGAAAAGCTGAGGGACAGTGCCCAGAGTTCAGGCCCCACAACTGGGAGAGAGAGAGAGAGAGAGACAGAGAGACAGAGACAGAGACACAGAGACACAGAGAGACACAGCGACACACACAGAGAGAGAGAGAGAGAGGGAGAATTATGCTAGGAACAGGGGCAGAGATACTGTTTCACATAGTGATACATAGAATAAGCCCAGGGTCCTCATTTAGAGAAAGAAAGCAAATAGTTGATGAATGTTTACAATTGCTTCTCTTTGATAAAGAGCTATGGTGAGAGGACCCATATATAATAAAATAGAGAAGAATCTTCCAGAAAGGAACTTAAAGACAGAATAGTTGAAACCAGGTGCCAGTGGCTCACACCAGTACTCAGGAGACTGAAACCTGAGGATTGAAGTTCAAAGCCAGCCCAGGAAGACTCTTGTCTCCAATTAACCACCAGAAGACCAGAAGTGGCGCTGTGGCTCAAGTGGTAGAGTGCTTGAGCTGAAGAGCTCAGGGACAGCGCCCAAGCCCAGAGTTCAAGCCCTATGACCAAATAAGAATGCAGTGGAGAGCACAGGTTGGTTGGTCTCTGCAAGTTTGGGAGTTTTATTAAGACATAAAACTCTAAGGAAGTTGTTTTAGAGGGTTTCCAAGCTCTGCTTAGCAGTCATTTGTGTAAAGCTAATCTTAGGTCTTGGTGACAGTTTCACTGCGAGTTTTGTCGGTGGTAGTGGTTGTGGGGCTTGAACTCTGGGCCTGGGCACTGTCCCTGAGCTCTTTGGTACAAGACTAGCACTCTACTACTTTGAGCCATAGCACCACTTCCAGTTAATTGGAGATGGTTGATTGGAGTTAAGAGTCCCATGGACTTTCTTACGGAGGTTGGTTTTGAACCGTGATCCTAAGTAGCTAGGATTATAGGTGTAAGCCATCAACATTTGGCTTGGTTGTTGTTTGTTTGTTTTTTTAAAATAAAAAATGGTCTTTAAAATAATGTGAGCTATGAAGATGGGGTTTGGCAGGGGAGTTCCTGGAACAATTGTGACCTGAGTATTTTCCTCTTATAAGCTCTTGTGCTATTTGTGGTGGGTATAACAAGAACGTTTTCATTTGTATGCTTAATTTTCATGTGTGTGTGTGTGTGTGTGTGTGTGTGTGTGTGTGTGTGTGACACTGTGGTTTGAGCTCCAGGCCTTGTGTTTGTGATGCTGGTTGTTCTACCACTTTATACACACTACAGCTCTTTATGCCATAGTTGGTTTTCAAATAAGCTATTCTGATTTCATCAGTGAATAACCTCAGACTATAATCATCCTACCTACGCCTACCACAAAGCTGGAATCACAGAATGGCTACCATGCCTAGTTTATTAGTTGATGGGATCTTGATAATTTTTTTGCCAAGGCTGGTCACAAACCGTGATCCTCCTGATGTCTGCCTCCAGGGTAGCCAGGATTACAGGAATGTAATACTCTGCCTAGCCTTTGCACATGTGTACCTGCAGAATTATATAACCTCTGATCTGTGATGAGAGTACATTGCCCTTTCCTCTTTGCCCTGAAAGCAGCTAGGCTAAATTCTCCCCAGTGCTTGACATTTTAAGGTGGGTGTATGGCAATTTGGGATCAATCTCCTGCTTTGGTCCCCTTATTCCTTAGACTATGAGCTCTTCCAGGATATACACTAGTCACAGGCAACTCTATTAACTCAATTTACTGCTACACCTTTGTTGATCAGTTTATACTCAAAATGAGTAATATTCTTACCAAAGAACCTTTAAGCTCTTTATAATCTATACATTTATTGCTGTCTTGAAAATAATATGATTTCCAAATGGTAATCACTTCACACTCAGAAATTAAAGCGTCCAGGCTAAGAGTGTACATTCAGTGGGGTGGCACAGAGTGGAGCATTCTTCACTAACTGGAGCGTTCACCATCGTTTCTCTGGCTATGACTAAACCCCTCTGATTTCTTCCTGGATCTTTGCATGGTAATGTGCCTGGGGGGTGGCTGCCTGAGTGTGTTCTGGGAACCTTCTGAGCAGTCACCTAAATAGATTTCTTCTGGACTAGAAAGATGCGTGACTGAAGTATTGTCAGGAGAGAACTACAGATTAATTTGACCCCAGATTAATTTGACAGCCTATTCACATGGAGTTCACCTGTACAGTGACCTCCAGAAATGACCTTTTGGTTTCATTCTGCTCTTTCTGATGCACTAGATTTCTGGGACCTCTGAAGTACAGACTTGGCTTCATAAGTTCATGTGAAACACTGTCTTATGTTAGTCAGATATGATGGTATATGCCTGCAATACCAGCTCTTTGGGAGGCAGAAGTAGGAAGAATGAAGTTAAAGGCTGGCTAAGCAAAGCTAGTGCTAGACTTTATTGGGAAAAACTAAACAAAACAAAACTAGAAGATAGGTGCTGATGGCTCACTCCTATAATGCTAATCAGGAGGTGGAGATCTGGAGGCCTGAGGTTTGAAGCCAGCCTGGGCAGAGAGTCCTCATGACTTTTTCTCCCAAAACACAAAAAATCAGCTGGGCTTTCAAGGCAGGAAGAGAGACCCTTCATCATTGTATCATCAACCCTTACACCATGGTGATTAACATCCTGTCAGCATTTAACAGATGTTTATTTATTTTTCTTTTTGCTTATGTGGTGCTGAGGAATCGAACCCAGGGATTCAGGCATGCAAGGCAAGTGCTCTACCACCGAGCCACCTTCCCAGCCTCATCAGATGTTTATTGAATTAACTTTATGAAGTTACTGGCTGGCCAGTAATTGATAAAAGTTATTATATGTGAAACTATCAAATATGTTATTAAATAACCAAAAATGACTTGTAGCCAGGTGCTGGTGGCTCATGCCTGTAATCCTAGCTACTCAGGAAGTTTGAAAGATATGTGTCTCCAATTAACCAAAAAAAATAATATCTGGACATGGAGGTGTGTCTCAAGTGGTAGAGCTCTGCAAGGAAGAGCACAAGGACTTGAGTTCAAGTCCAGTGCTGGTGAGCATACACACACACGCACACATGTGCTTTGCATAGTAAGAATTTAATTAGAATCATGTTAGTTAGAAACACCTACCAAGATAACCTATAGAGTGGGCATTATTTCATAATATTGTAATCTCACTGCACTTCTAGCAAGGCTAGTGTTGCTGTTTTAAATGATTCATTCTTCATTCCGGATTCCAAGATAGCATACTCCTTGTTAGTGTTAGCTAATGTTTCATTCAGTGGTGACACTGCCTAGGCAAATAACTGACCAAATAGGATGCTCACTGTGCCAGTTATCTGTGGGAGAAGGGCAGAGTGGCATGGAATGAGGATTGTTTCGAGGACATTTGTAATAGTGGGTATCTTTATATTTGTATTGATTTCTCATAGCACTTTTAAAATAGAAGCCATAAATTATGCATGGCCAAGACCGATGAGGAGCAGCAAGGAAACTACACTTAAAAGAAATGGCCCCAGAACTGTAAAGTCAGCTGGCTAAGAGGGAGAATTTCTAACAATAATTCATATGCACAGCTACTGGCCATGTGCATGGTCTTGCAGGATGCAGTGTCTTGTGTAGCACTGCAGCCATGGGTTGAAGAGACAGCACACAAGACCTAGTACCCACCTGGAGATGGGGCTGCTAATGCAAGTGTTCCAAGAATGTGCTATTCCTCACAAATGACTGTCCTGCAGAGGTCACAGAGTTCCTCTCATCTCACAGTGTCCTCTAATAATAGAGCAATATTCTCATGTCACCAAGTAGAAATTTCAGAGAGCCCTCGACAGGACTGTGTTTGTTCAACACCAGAGCCAATGAAGCCTGCTTAATGTATCAGTTGAAATTTGTCCTGGCTATGCAGGAAGTCTGGAGGCAAAAGTTCTCCTGCAATGAAGTAGAGGCATGCTTAGTACTATATAACTCTCTTCAATTAGACAGGTCTTGATCTGAAAGTTGGAACTTGGAACTTATAGGATGTGGTCTCCATGGAGTCTGGGCTTAATGTATTTGATTTGAGGCATTGCAAAATGTAACATTTCCCAATCTCATCTAACAACATCTGAAGACATAAAGACAATTATCAGGCATGCTTTATGGCTTTCTAACTGTGTGGAGGATAAGATTCAGGAGGAAAGAGACAAGATATACAATCTATGAGGAGAATAGCTTCAGACTGCCCTGCAGTTTTTATGGTCACTTCTTGCCAGCTCTTTCGTGCTAGGACCAGGCTAGACATGTGATACTGGTCGTCTGGAGGCTATGTGGTCCGGGACCAGATGATGATCTTTGGACATGATTTGGCCCTACGACAGTGAGAGACACATCTGCTTCTTAAGAAAATTTGTTATCATGTTAGGTACCTGAGACTCATGCCTGTAGTCCTAGCTACTTAAGAGGTTGAGATCTGAGGAATAAAGTTCAAAGGCAACCTGGACTTAAAGGTCTGAGAGACTCCAGTGCCAAGACAACTAGCAAAAAGCCAAATTGAACATATGGCTCAGGGGGGTAGAGCACCAGCTAGGAGTAAGAAAGTCAGGAAAAGTACAAGGTCCTGAGTTAAAAGCTTGGGTACCAACACATACACATATACACATGTTATCATAGACCAGAACTTTTGGAAAATGGCTGGCCAACATTCTAAGAGCTTTTAATCTGAAAGCTTTTAAGCAGAATTCAATCATTCAATATTTATTTAGTGAGTATTTGCCAAATGCTAGGTATAGGACTATAGAGGTAGGGCTGAGAATGTGGCTTAGTGGTAGAGTGCTTGCCTAGCATGCATGAAGCCCTGGGTTCAATTCCTCAGTATCACATAAACAGAAAAAGCCAGAAGTGGTGCTGTGGTTTGAGTGGTAAAGTGCTAGTCTTGAGCAAAAGAAGCTCAGGGACAGTGTCCAGGCCCTGGGTTCAAGCCCTCCCAAAATTATAGAGGTAATCTACAGATCCATATTATCTTAATGGAGTTTAGTATTAGCCTGCTGAGGGAAAATACTTTAAAGTGAATTCATCAAAATGCACATTTTCAAATGTGGTAATATGTGATATAAAAGGGAAATATTAGGCATGTAGAGGCATTGCTGTAGGATACCTTAATTTAGATTTGGAGATTAGGCATGTCATATTTTGAGTAAATCATGAAACAGAGAGCTGACATCTGGGCTAGAGTAGACTTTGTAAGGTATGTATATCTCTGAATATGTGCTTGAGGGGTGGAAGAAGAGTTTGGAGGAGATGGGAATTGTGCCAACTGAAGGAACAGCCAAGTTGTTGTGGAGGAAGTTTGGTTCTTTTCAGGAGCTGAAATGGAGCTACAGTGAGCGGCATATGGTATCTGAAGAGGAGCTGGGTTTGAATTGATGAGGTAGACAAGGCCCAGTAGGTCACGTTGAGCATTTGGGATCTGACCCAAAGCAGACAGGAGAGAGACTTGGTGTCCTGCAGAGGGAATGATGGAGCGGGGCAGTGTGGGATTCAGCAACAGTTCTGTGGAGGGATCCGAGTGTGGCCTTGCATGCTACACTGGTGATGCGCTTCGTAGCATAGCTGCAGGTTATCCGTGCTGGTGGTGGTGCTTGATTCTGATTGTGAGATGGTCCCATGTGTCAGGGGAATGGGAAGGCAATCATAGACCTCACATGCTGCTCTAATAGCCTCTGGGTGGAGGACACTGATTCTTCCCACTCACCCTTCAGCTCAGGAAAGAGGGAAGGTAAGTAATCACCCCATGAGTCCCCCTCTTCAGCCTGAAAAGAATTGCCCTGTGTATTTATTTGGAAATAATAACCAAGAAAATACCAAGCTGCAAAGCTTTAACATTCCAAAGAACTTTTGTGGGTCTCCCCACATTTTCAAAGTCTGGACTGAGATTTAGTTTTGTATTCACAATCCCAAGAAGCATAAACTTTATAGGGTGTTTTCTGGGAGCATATAATTCATTGTGTTGTGCATTTCACCTGTGAAATGATTTCTTTCTATTTTGATTCCTTATAAGTTTCATATATGGAAAGCATATATATGTATACTCGTGTTTCAAAACTTACAACCTCCCCTCCCCTTCCCTCCCCTCCCCCACCTTCCCCCTCCACCCACTCCCAAGACCAAGCAAACGTTGTGTACTCTCAGAGGAAAAAACTGTCATTTCAAGGTATGGTTTTATGAGTTCACTCATCAAATATTTTTTAAGGGAGTTGTATTAAAATATTATCTATAGGCAACCAGATGGGTTATATGATATGTTGATTACAGGTGGATTAAGTCAGATGGGTAATACATTTTCACTTTCCACAATGGTGACAGATCACAACCAATGCCCACCCATGAATTCATGGTGTTTACAAACCCCATACACTGTGTAATAGATGGTCAACACCTTCCAATTCTAAGGCAGCTAAGGCTGAATATTTACTCTAATATGTGCCTTACTACCTAGAAATAATAACTTCTCTTATTTGTTTCATCTTTAAAAAAAGATGGGAAAAATAATAATAACCTACTTGACAGCTAGAAGTATGGACATGAAGGAAAAATGGTTTCAAAGTTCCTGGACAATGTAGACCAGGTACGTAGAGATGGATCATATGAGGATGGAACACAGGATTGTGAATTTGGTCTTCTGACAGCATGCTTCCTTGCTGGTCTCAGACCTTAGGGACTAGTTATAGCCATCTGGACTAGACAGTCAAGCCATAGAACGTGAAATAAACAAAACCAGTGTGGATCAGGACTCTAGAAATGCTTTCTCATTACTGATTGCCCCTTGAGGCTCATTTTGAACATCCAAATGTTCTATGCTAGAGTACAAAGGAAGGGAGCTCTTCTGAGCTATAAAAATTGCATAAAGCCAAGCGAGTTACATTCTGATTACTAGTTAGGGTCCAAATGACTTCAAATGTTTTGGTGTTTTGTTTTGTTTTCCTTGTTTTGCTTCAAACTTAGTTTGTCCCTTTGCAGTTGCCTTAGGTATAAGAAACTTAAGAGTTCATTTAGACAACAATAATCTTCTCAGAAATGACCCTAAAAAAGGGTTGGTTCAGGATTTCTTAAGAGTTGGCAAGAAGTACTAATATAGGGAAATGATGGTTTTACCTCATGAGAAGCACTATTTTATTTAGAATTGCATACAGAGTTCTTATGATTTTATAATCATTTGTGCTGGCACTTTTGTGTGACAGCTATTGTAGATTAGGATGTTATTAAAATGAAAAATGCTGGCTGGAGGCATGGCTCAAGTGGTAGGGTACCTGCCTAGCAAAAGCAAAGCTCTGAGTTCAAACCCTCAAACTGCCTCTCCCCAACAGAAGGAAAATTCTTTTTATTTTTTCTATCTTATTAACATCTTCATACTACATAAAGATTCGTTGTCATCTCCTTGTAAATTATGAAGTCTTTAACAATAAAAGCAAGTGCACATTAAGAGCAGTAAATTACTTTTTCAATAAATGGAGAGGTTCTGATAGTGCAAAAATTCTGTCAGTAGGGCTGGGAAAGTGGTAGAGTGCTTGCCTTGCATGCATAAGGCCCTAGGTTCGATTCCTCAGCACCACATAAGCAAAAAGAAAAAAAAGCCGAAGTGGTGCTGTGGCTCAAGTGGTAGAGCGCTAGCCTACCAAACCCAGAGCTCAGGCCCCACAACTGGACCCCCCAAAAAAATTGTGTCAGTAATTTTAAAAACTAAATAGCAACTACATGTGAGCTTTTCATATTCTTGTAGTTTGGCTCAAAATGTCCCCCAATGCCCATCAGCCTGCTACACCACTGGAAGTGGTGGAATGTTCAGAGGTGAGGCCTAGTGGAGGAAGGTTAGGTCACTGGGATACATTCATAACTGGAGCACTGGGGCCCTCGCCTCTTCCTGTCTCTCTCTGTTTTCTTGGCTGCCACAAGGTAACTTTGTTGTACCATAAACTCCCCCTCAGAATGCTGTACTGCCTCCTTGTCAGCCCCAAAACAATGAAGCCAACTATAGACTGGATCTTCTGAAATCTTGAGCCTCAGTAAACCTTTTCTCCTTTAAAGTTAATTATTTTAACAAAGTTTCAACTCTATCTCCAAATCTAAAACCAAACCAACAACTCCAAACCCAAAAAGTTTGTCCTTAGGTATTCATCACAGAGGTGGAAAGCTGACAAACACATATATCCTATGTATTTGTTTTACATGTATTAATCAATTATGCCAGATAAAATCCAAAATTCTGTCAGAAAATTTTTTAAAAAGCCCCCAAGACATATCTAGAAGCAGAATTATTTTGGAATTGCAACACTTGAAATATTAGTTTTCGGAGAGGCTCTATCTTTATACTTTACTCATTCCTGTTGAATTTATTTGGATCTCCTCATGAGACAAAGTGAAAATTCCAGAAAGGAGAGTCATTTGAAACAGTCTGTTTGAATTGCTTGCTGAAGAATAATTCAGAACCTAAAACCTCATATAGTGTCTCAGTAAGTCTATATAACCCATTTTGGTATGAAGTACGATCACTTTCAAGTACCTGACACACTTTATTTGGTGAAGGAATTCTTATAACAAATGCTTTTTTTTTGTTGTTGGTTTGGGGCTTGAACTCTGGGCCTGGGCGCTGTCCCTGCGCTCTTCAGCTCAAGGTGAGCACTCTACTGCTTGAGCCACAGCACCACTCCCATCACAAATGCTTTCTTGTTACTGTGTTTATATCCAGATGCATGGAAACATAAACTTGTTTTTGCTAACTGCAGGGATTAAGCTGAATTAATTAGTTGTTTAAGGCTTAAAGGATTAAAAAAATCTTTTAACTTTAAGGAAAACATAATACTGTTATTTCTAGCTTGGTTAATTTGAATACCTCAGTTTATATTTCGTGCAAGGATCTGTGCTTGGACTTCCAGGTTTTTCCACACCCCATGTCTCTCCATCTTCCAATTCTCTTGAAGTAATTTCACAGATTGCTGAAGTAGGAGGAAAGCTAGTCCAATATTTGTGAGCCTAGGAATTCTGGTAATTGAGGAGGCAACAATAGAAAACTCAGTCATATTAAAAAAAATATTATCAGAAGAAGGACCCATACTTCGTCCATGTCCTTTTACTTCTGAACTCTGGGCCTGGGTGCTGTCCCTCAGCTCTTCAGCTTAAGGCTAGTGCTCTACCACTTGAGCCACAGCACCACTTCTGGCTTTTTTCTTTTTGCTTATGTGGTGCTGAGGAATCGAACCCAGGGCCTTAGGCATGCAAGGCAAGCACTCTACCACTGAGCCACCTTCTCAGCCCTCATATAGCTTCTTAAGTAGAATTTTCCTCAGCCAGGTGTTAAGGGACAAACTGATGATTGATAGTTTGTGAATGCTCTTGAGTTTGCACACTATTGAACAGTTTGGTTAACTATTAGCCTGTAATTTATGTTTGAGATCCTAAAGACTCTTAATTCCATTGTTTTTCTGGATAAAATCAGCCATTTTAAATACCAGGAAAGGTAGGGATATGACTCACAAGACATGAATACCAACCATATCTGGACCCTCTTACAACCAACCAACTGTGCCCATGAAATATAAATAGAGATGATATTTGTTAGTTTCAGTGAAGTCCCCCAACCAATGCATGCTTCCCTTCCCTCCTCTTTCCCATCTCTGGGACAAGAACATCCTAGACAATAGAGAAGAAGACTCCTAATTGCTATTGTCTTACCATCTCCTCTCTGCTAAATGTTAGCAGTGTATCAGTGAACTAAGCAACCAAAGTCCTTACCCTCTTGAGCTCAGAAAGACAATAATAAATAAGGACGGAGTACAATATGTACAATATGTTAGAAATTAAGTGCTAAAGAGACAATAATGCAGGGAATAGAGATTTGAAATGATGACCAGGTACTGGGCCATTGTAGGAAATGAAATGTGAACAAATTAACAAAGACAAAGGAATGGTGGTCCAGGAGAAGCTCATGTACTCTGAATACATATATGCTGAGCTGAGGGCAGAGTCAAGGATCTTTGCTGAGGAACTGGATATGGGATATAAATAATTAGAAAGAGGCCAGGATGACACCAAGAATTTGGGTATGAGGAACTTCAAAAATAGGTGGTTCTTAAGTTAGATTAGGAATTTAGTAGGAAGATGGGGGAGGGGAGTACCTGTATCTCTGTTTTGGATGTGTCACGATTGCAATCTAACAACAACGGAACTTACATTTATAAACATCAGAAAATGTGGTGTGTGTTTGTGTCCATTTGTAAGTTTTAAACACTTAAAAAACCCACATAATTTGGAGTTAACTCTTGGTTTAGAAAAGGGCTTGTTTCTGGGTAAATATAATCTAAATATAACTTACAGATACAGATATGGTACCTCATTTTAGCTTTATTATCCTGAGAACTATTTAGAGGGGAAATTGAGACAGCGAGAGATGATGTATTTGGAGAACACTTCTTAAGATTCTGCCTTATTTAATTCTCTTGACTTTCAAAGGTCAAGACGAGTTCTAATAGTTCTGCCTGAAGGAAATGAGCAGGGAAAAGTTAACTCATTTTGATAGCCATGAATTTATGATGTAGCTTCCAAATTCTGTTTTGGTGCCCAGATATTTTAAAGTAGGTGCATATTCACAAGCCAGTGACTAAATATTATATGAGGAAACCTCCCTTAAGGATTTCAGACAAAGGCTTTTTTTCTGTCATTCACTTCCACCCATACCCTATTATCTTTAACATAAAGATCATAGGGCTGGATTGTGGTGACTCACACTTCTAATCCTAGCTACCCAGGAGGCTGAGATCTGAGGATCATGATTTGAAGCCAAGAAGAGTCCAAGAGACTCTTATTATCAATAAATTACCAAAAAGCCTGAAGTGGAGAGCTCACACGGTAGAGTGCTAGTCTAAAGAAAAAAGGCTTAGGGCAGCACTCAGGCTGAGTTCAAGCTCCAGGACTGGCACCAAAAACCAAAACCAAAACCAAAACCATAAGGATGTGGTAATTTCCCATCCTCTCCAAATCTTCCCTTTTAAGCAACTAATGTTTGTTATGGCCCTGATGTTCAGAAGGAACTACGACGCTACTAAGTGTTCTTTCTTAGAGATCCCAGAAAATCCAATAACTGTAAATAAAAACAGAGTAAAGCTACAGCTGCAAATCTGACTTTATAAAATCCCTCTCAAACAGGTATGTAATCCTGAAAAGGAGCCATAACTTTAGATTTGGCAGAAACAGAAAGGTCTTAACTCCAACATAAAATTACTTTGAAAAAGTAGAGTGCAAAATTTCTTAATCCTCTAAGAATGGCAGGGTTTAAATGACATCAAGATCAATGCTCCTGTGCATTTACAAACTCCAGTGTGTCTTCTATAGAAAATAGGTTGCTATATGATAGCTTCTAACTAGAAGCTAAGCTTGATCTAACTTATCTAACTTGAGAATAAATAAAATTAGGCCATAAGTTCTTTTTAAAACATGTGATCATTAGTGTAACTGCTCCAGGTACATCAAGTACTATGAAATTTAAGGGAAAAAGCAAGAATATGGTGGTACAAACCTATAGTCACAGCACCCAGTAAACTGAGGCAAAAGGGTAAGTTTGAGATCAATTTGAGCTACAAAGCAAGACTCTGTCTTTTTCAAAACAGAGACAGGACACTGAATCTTGAAGTTGGAATACAGTTGCAAATATGGGAAGAAGCAGAAGATAAATTGCTATCAGCTCAGATTTTATGTTTTAGTTTATTATTATTAATACAATACTTATTAAGTACTTGTACAAAAGTATTATAATTCCAAAAGCCAGATTATGACTAGAAATGCTTGTTGGTCAATATCACTCCTCAGAGTTAATTGTTGGAGCTGAGGAGGAGGAATGGACTATACCGGGAAAATGACAATTCTTTCCACTAGAGATTTTTGGCAGACCAACCTAGAAAACACCTACCATGGTTTGGCATGCGTATGTGTTCAATGGATACAAGCTTACTAACTATGAGGGATGTTGTTGAATACTGGGTGGTTTGATCTTCAGATCTGTACAATTTCTATTATTTTCCTATTAAATGAAGTTTTGAATTTGTGATCTAGTGGACTTAGTTATACAGAAGTTCCCCTTTGCCCTGTCCAAATGGCTTGATTTAGAAACACAATGGCCATAAGATTTTAGTGACAAAGACAAATTGATTTCATACCCTTGCAATCCAATTTGTATCTGGTTAGTGTATTAAAATAAAAAAAGGAATTCTTTATATCTTTGTTAAAAATGTTGGCATGGTTGGGTGCCGGTGGCTCACGCCTGTAATTTTAGCTACTCAGGAGGCTGAGATCTGAGGATCATGGTTCAAAGCCAGCCCGGGCAAAAAAGTCCGAGAAACTCTTATCTCCAATAAACCACTCGAAAATGGGAAGTGGCGCTGTAGCTCAAGTGGTAGAGCGCTAGCCTTGAACTGAAGAGCTGAGGGACAGCACCCAGGTCCAGAGTTCAAGCCCCACAACCGACAAAAAAAAAAAATCTTGGCATGATCTTGGTAGCAGGTACTGTTCCCGTGGTACAGTGCCTGAATAACAAGGGCAAAGCTCTGAATTCAAAGCCTTAGTAACACCCTAAATACTTTTTTTTTTGTTAGTCATGGGTCTTGAACTCTGGGCATGGGCACTATCCCTCAGCTCTTCAGCTCAAGGCAAGTGCTCTACCATTTGAGCCACAGTGCCACTTCTGGTTTTCTGAGTGGTTTATTGGAGATTAGAGTCTCATGGACTTTTCTGCTCGGACTGGCTTTGAACCACGATCCTCAGAGCTCAGCCTTCTGAGTAGCTAGGATTACAGGCGTGAGCCACTAACGTCTGGCTCACCAAATACTTTGGTATCAGAGTCCAAGATGTATGTATTTTTAAGGGCAAGCCCTGCATTTTTGTGAAAGTGCCCTCTTGTGGTGGAAATCTCCAAATAGCTCCAAGGGAGAATATCAAGAATATTGGCTTATTCTACAGACAATTTTCACTTGCCTCAAGGGTATATTTTGCAAAGTTGAATACAGACTGTTAAGATTCTTTAGCAATCACATATAAGATAAAGAAAACCACACTGAATTTCTGGTTAAGGAGGCTGTGAAGTCTTTCAGCTGTAAAACTTTTCATTAGTTCAAAATCATAGCATCATTAGTTCCTCTGTACCCTAGAGCAGCATCTCCTATTATAAAGTTCCAACTTAAACTTCTTCCTTAGCATTTTTCTTCTTTTTTTCAGTGTTTGTGACTTCCATCTCTTTCATATTATAGGATGTCTTTTCATGTATTCACAGTTAAGTAATGGATATTGTTAGGCCCAAGATTTTTCATTCCAAAACTAGCTATGAATCAATTTGAAAAGGATTTTAATCCTGTCTTGAACTCACTGTTTTTGTGTTGCCCTGGATAATACAGCCATCACTCCTCATTTCTTAGTATTTTAGTTTTTATTGCCATTTATATCTGCTTTTCATAATCAAGCTTGTTTTTCCCCCCCCTGCTTATTTTTAATGAGTTGCTTCACCAGAAATGTATGTTGGTGTATATTCCTTTCATAGTAGAAATCAAGGAAGGCTTATAAATGATCTGCAGATAATTTCACTTAGCTTCAAATATATTGTTTTCACAGTTAAATATGGGCTGTGGGGATGCACACTTGTAATGCCAGCCCACAGGAGGCTAAGCAGGAGGTTCATGGCCTGCTTAGGCAACATAGGGAGCTCTGTACCAGAAAGGCTACATAGTGGGACCATATCTTTAAAAAGTTGAGAGGGGAGGGCTGGGAAGGTGGCTCAGTGGTAGAGCGCTTGCCTTGCATGCCTGAGGCCCTGGGTTCGATTCCTCAGCACCACATAAGCAAAAAAAAAAAAGTTGGAAGTTGCGTTGTGGCTCAAGTGGTAGAGTGCTAGCCTTGAGCTGAAGAGCTGAGGGACAGCGCCCAGGCCCAGAGTTCAGGCCCCACAACCGGACCCAAAAAAAAAAAAAAGTTGAGAGGGGGCATTTAAAAATATTGGTTATTGAGAAATTTCATTTGCAGGTACATTATGAAGCACCAGTTTTCAGATATGTTTATATCTTTAGAGCGTAGCCCCTCGCACGGCCCTGTAGAAAGGTCTTTAGTAAAGGTTGCTGTTGCTAAGGCAACCAATTCCTTTGGTTACAAAGCTGCTTAGATATTTCTGGAGCAAGATATAGACCCATGAGTCTTGGCCTTGGCTGTCGATTAAAGTAATTTTTCTGATTAAAAAAAAAAAAGCCAGTGCTCATGTCCTACCTCAGGACAATTCAACCAGGACATCCAGGGAATACCCAGATATTTTTGGTTACTTTTAAGGCTTTCTAGGTGATTCTAGTATGTGCCAAGGCTGAGAATCAATCATACAAGAAAAATGTTTTAGAAATTTAACACTGATTATACTTTCTTATTTTGTGATCACTACTGTCATCCAATAACCAGGGCTCATTGTACAAATTAATGCAGGCATTTGCCCAATTTTTCAAAGCCAAGAATGAAAGAGCACCTCCATTCATCTTTCTCCTCCACTTTAAGCACATGTCAGAATTCAGCTGGAGAAAGGCAGAGATTGGGGAACTGGTAGGCCTTTGCCCTTCCCACTGGGATTTTTATGGTCTTTCCCTTTGGCCAATAGTCCAGCAATTAGCCCTGGAAGTGGGAGTTGGTAAGTACATGGGCACTGTTTGTGAGGGGCCTAGCTTACAAACGCTATTTGTGATCAAATAAATAGTGACTCTGGGACCTGACAATGTCAATGAGAGAGTAGAGTTAAAATTTAAAAGCTATTTAAAGTTCAAGGAGTTTTTTTGCCCTTCAAAGGCAAAGCAAAGTCAAATTAAGGGCTTTAAAATCATAGCTCTCAGCGTGATGTTTTCAGAAAGCCTTATTTTTGTAGTGAGTTAGTAGGAGAGTTTTGCCTAAGATTAAAAACACTGCCTTCTAATCTTTTTTCTTCTATACTTCAGGTCTGCTTTTATAAGTGACGGGTAAAAAGAACCAGAATTAAAGGGCTTTCTGTTGTCTTTTTGTAGTAAAACACTAGTTTTCTTTCCAGAGTAAATGAAAGAGCCACAAAAATTTGATTCCTCTTATAAAGTAAATAAGGTGAATAATTAGAATGGTTTTAGAAAGAGCTCTCTCCCATAGAATATAAAAAGGAAACATATATCCAGTGAATACAGATACTTTACCTACAGAGTACAGAATTTAGAGGAAATGTTTATTTTGTAGGAATAAGCATTACTGAGAAATCATGGTACAAAAGTCACTTCAAATTTTCAACAAGTAGTAAGTTTATAGGTTCAAAGTAAGGATAAAATTGGTTTTATTGAGAGAAAAATCTAGCTAGCCAAGCTAGATTATTTGGACCACTCAATTCATTCAAACTGAATTTTGTTAAAATAGTAATTTTGAATTTATTTATTATTAATACTAATTTTGAAATTATTTTATATTTAACTACAGCATTCTAATTCTTATTTATTAGTGGATATGACTATAATTTTAGTCGATATGATTATAATTTGACTATTTAGTATACAATCAATTCCAAAATTTATTTTATGCCTTAAGTGGGGCTTGAACTCTGGGCCTGGGTGCTGTCCCTCAGCTCTTTTTTTGTTTGTTTTTTTTGGGGGGGGGGTCCGGTCATGGGGCCTGAACTCCGGGCCTGGGTGCTATCCCTCAGCTCTTCACCTCAAGGCTAGCACTCTACCACTTGAGACACAGCACCACTTCCAGCTTTTTGCTTATGTGGTGCTGAGGAATCGAACCCAGGGCCTCGAGCATGCGAGGCAAGTGCTCTACCACTGAGCCACTTTCCCAGCCCCTTTTATGCCTTAAGTGAAATAAGTTATTTCTTGTTGAGATTATAAAACTTTTTTTTTTGCTGTACTGAGGATTCAAACTGATGACCTTATGCTTGTCAGGCTGGCCCTCTACCATTTGATCCCCTACAACTTGAAGATTCCAAAACTTTCATAACAAATTTGACTACACTCTTATTAGTCACTAGCTACATATGGAAAATCCTTTTTCATCACAAGTCTTGAATAACCTGTTCTGTTTCTGCTCACACTTTTTTTGTTCTTTTACTTTATTGTTATTGTAGAAGTGCTGTACAGAGGTATTATAATTACATGAATATGTTTCCTTTTTTTTTTTTTTTGGGTCCGGTCGTGGGGCCTGAACTCTGGGCCTGGGCACTATCCCTCAGCTCTTCAGCTCAAGGCTAGTGCTCTACCACCTGAGCCACAGCGCCACTTCCGGCTTTTTTTCTTTTTGCTTATGTGGTGCTGAGGAATCGAACCCAGGGCCTCAGGCATGCAAG
>NW_012267286.1:7449368-7470009 GCF_000151885.1 Dipodomys ordii
CTTTTTTTCTTTTTGCTTATGTGGTGCTGAGGAATCGAACCCAGGGCCTCAGGCATGCAAGGCAAGCGCTCTACCACTGAGCCACCTTCCCAGCCCCTTAGCAAATGTATTCTATGGGCCAAACAGGATTGCAACATTCTATTAATTTATTTATTTATTGTGCTGGTACTGGGGCTTGAAGTCAGGGCCTCGTGCTCAATCCCTCAGCACTCACAGCTGGTACTCTACTGGAGCCACACCTCTACTTCCCTAACACTTGATTTGTATTATGTAACTTATACTCACAGCAACCCTATGGAACTAAGAGTATTAATTTCTAATAGTTGAAAAGTATTTGTTTCATAGGCAAAATGAATAATTCAACAGATATGCAGTCATCTGAAGAAGTTGGAGAACTTGGCTAGAAGAGCAGAGCTGAAAAGTGTGGAAGTAGAATGTGACAGTTGGGCTCCAGAACTTACTCAACTACTAAACTACACACTGCAGAAATTCTTCAGTTGCAGAGAAGGGAGCAAAGAAAACAGTTTGGTTGCCAGGTGCTGGTGGCTCATGCTTGTAATCCTAGCTACTCAGGAGGCTGAGATCTGAGGATTGTGGTTCAAAGCCAGCCTGGGCAGGAAAGTCTGTGAGACTCTTATCTCCAATAAACCACTAGAAAACTGGAAGTGGCGCTGTGGCTCAAGTGTTAGAGCAATTGCCTTGAGATAAAGAGCTGAGGGACAGTGCCCAAGCCCAGAGTTCAAGCCCCACGACCGACAAAAAGAAAGAAAGAAAGAAGAAAAGAAAGAGGAAGAAAGAAAGAAAGAAAGAAAACAGCTTGGTTGGCTTATGTTGTCCATAAAAATATTTTCTGTGCTTTTTATGTAAATATAACTGTGATATCTTTTAATTATGGAGCCATTGTCAGTTGTTTACCTACGCTAAGGCTGAGTTCATTTTATTTTATTTTTTTTGATGTGGTATCTAGTTCTGCTTGCTTGTTTCAAATTTTGCCTACAGGACAGTAGGGTATCTTGGCTGTAAACTAGATTGATCAAGTAAACCTTCTAAATGAATAGCTTTCAAATGGGTTTGGCAAAGAGTATATGTATAGTGAAGACAGATTTCATGTCTAAGCATGAGTGTCCCTTAGGAGAAGATGGCTAATATTGCACAACTAGCATTTCCATGGCTACTTTGAGATAAATGAAGGGTTCTTTTCGTTTGGGAATTGATGTGTAATCTATAGTTAAAGACTTATCTCAAAGCTCATATTTCAGATTCTAAAGGGAGGAGCTTCTAAAGGTGTGTGTGTGTGTGTGTGTGTGTGTGTTTGCACATGTGTTCCTGTGCACATGCTCACCACATCTTAACTTGGCTTGCAGTAAGAAAACAACAACAATAATAATAATTATATAAGATTACCACCTATTTGGTAGTAGGAGCCAGGACATCTGCTAGGCAAAGCTACAGAATGAAAATGAGATTTAAAAGATGGGCGCTGGTGGCTCATGCCTGTAATCCCAGCTACTCAGAAGGATGAGATCTAAGCATCAAAGTTTGAAGCCAGCCCAGGCAGGAAAAGTCTGTGAGACTCTTATCTCCAATTAACCACGAGAAAACTGTAAATACAGCCATGGCTCCAACTGGTAGAGTGCTAGCCTAGCGTGAAAAAGTTCAGGGACAGTGTCCAGTCCCTGAGTTCAAGCTCCATGACCGACAAAAAAACAAAAAAGATGAAGAAGAAAATGAGATTTAATAAAAGACTACAAAGTGGTCAATAACATTCCCTGTGGCAAGTGAAATGGGAGACTATAGAAGAGCTAATGCCACTTACTGCCACCATGAGGGATCTGTTCCCAAAACAGCTGCCAGGGTTCCCCCAGCTGGAATTTCCAAGTCACAATATCCATCTGGCTTGCAGGAGCCCTGAGTGCATGAGGTCCAGGTGGACTTCTCACTTTGGAGGGATCTCCTCCAGTTGACACAGCTTGAATGAGAGGAGACTTGAGTGACAGGCCAGTATTGGAGGTCTGTCAAGGGTTGCACTGTAAATGACTATGAGAGAGGAGTAAATACTAAGATGTCTGCTGCGATCCCTTAATGCCCATGTGTGTTTTTTGTTCACCTAGTAGAAGAGAACTAGAACACAGTGTGCTTGGGGCAGGAGGCAGATTTTTACAAGACCATAGAACTTGGGACAGAAGCCATTTGAAAGACTTCATTTGAGGTCTTTATATCCGCATATATATCTATGTGTATACTTAGCATATATATAGTATGTACACACATACAAACATATAGGGCTATGTTATATATGTGTGTATATGTGCATATATACACGTATGACAAAGTTTAATTTATAAGTTAGGCACAGTAGGAGTCTAGCGACAATAACAATATAATTGAGCAACTATAACAATATGCTGTAAGAAAAGTTATGTAAAATGAATGAAGTTGTTTATTTCTGTAATTTTTCTATGAATGTTTTCAAACCACAGTTGGGCTCAGGTACCTGGAACTGCAGAGAATAGGAGTGTGGATGCAGAGGCTGTTGCATTGGTTAGTAAATTAGCCTGCCACAGCCCTGTGAAGGCTGAAAGAAAACATGAGACTCCTCACGGTCAGAGTTGAAGAACGACGTCATTACTCACCGTGAATGCACTTACGTGTGTGTGTGTCAGCACCCTTATGCCTCTGGGATAGGTATCCCAGGCCCCAAATGTCCTGGGAGGATGCAGGAGGCCCCATGGAGCCTGTGCAACAGTGGGGTATGCCATGGAAGAAGACCTCGAAGCTTGGGGGTACATTGTTCTAGATGCAGCAGGAAGCAAGCCCGTGTGTAGAGGAATTCAGTTACCACACAAGCTTAATTTCTCCATTGACAGCTAGATAATCGATCCTCCTCACAGAGGGAAAAAGGTCCAGTATTTGCAATTTGGGCACTTAGCAAGGAGTGCGAGAATACAAGGATGCCCATGGTAGACTTAATTCTCAAGAACTGAAAAAAGCAAACTCCACAGACAGTGGCACATCTGGCTTCCAAGCAGTGACTTTCTCTGTGCTAAAGAAGAACATGTATTGAAAATGTATGATGTTGAAAAAGGTAGGAAGATTGCTATTCTGAAGTGTCACACTGAAAAGTGGAGGTAAGCACAGACCCAGTAAGAACTCCACAGTCAGTGTGGGTGGACAATAGGTCCCATGGCTGGATATGCTACACACATGTCCACCAACAAGAAACTAAACCATCACCTGGGAAAAGGGGACACTGAGGGAAAATTTGGAAAATCCCCAGAAAGTACATCCTGGAACAATAATGACATACGTTGGCATTCAGATTAAGAAGGAAAGGGCAGATTTAATAGTCTGTCTTTAAAATTCTACTAAGCAGGAAAAGCCACTGCTCTATTACAAATGCATATGTCATGGCTTTCGATAGGTACCCTAATTTAATTGAGCTCATACACCAGAATTCAATTCATGGAGAGCCATCAGAATATTTTGGTTGGAACAAATTGGGTGTGGTGGTGCACACCTGTAATTCCAGATACTTGGGAAACATAATAGGAGTATCACAGTCTGAGGACACACACAAAAAGCATTGACACCTTATCTGAAAAATAACTAAAGCAAAAGGGCTGGAGGTGTGTCTGAGGTGGTAGAGCGCGAGGCCCTGAATTCAAACTATTATTGCCTAAAATAAAAACAACAAAAACAAAAAAAGAGGAAATATTGTTGTTTGATAGTCCTAATTTGAGTAAAATTGATTTTCAGTTAAGTGAATATGACCTTTTTGACTTGAGAGTTACTTCCAGTTTAGTAAATCCCAGTTCACATGTCCCTCTCTACGGTTTTGATTGCACTTTATTGGTGATGTTCAATTTCTTCAGGAAGATCCAGAATGCCATCCTAACACTGTGGAGATTGTTGTTATATTTAGAACTTATTTTTGTGAATATGTTTTAATACTGGAAAAGTCCTGTCTCAGAACCAAATAGGACTCACCTAGATTTGACTTTGTATTCATTGTAAAATGGAATAGTTTACCCATTAAAAGTCTTTAGTGTGGCTTATGTCTAACATCAAGTAATATTTAATAGTTCTCATAAATCTTGTTTCAATGTTTCAACTTGTCTCACACTTACTGCTTGCCACATGGCTACTGTATCACTGACAAAACCAATACTCAACTCAGAATAGCTTGTAAGTGTGGATCTTTCATATGCCTATGATTGTCTATGAAATATCTTCTTGGAGAAGAGTTGTGTGGGTATTTTACTCATTGTTTAAATTGGATTGTTTTCTTATTGTTGAGTTTTAGTTCTTTTTGGATTCTGGATAACATTCCAGACAATATGGATCTTTTGCAAGTATTTTTACTCAGTCAATAGCTTCTCTTTTCACTTGTAACAGTGTCTTTTACCAAAACAGTAGAAAAGTTTAATCTTAATGAAGTCCAAATGATGAATTCTTCCTTTCATGGATGGTGCCTCTGCAGTTGTATTTGAGAAGCTACTATCAACCCATAAGCCATCTCGTTGTTTCTCCTCTGTTGTCTTCTAGGAGTTTTACAGTTTTACCTTTACGTCAATGATCCATTTTGAGTTAATTGTTTTGACAGGCATAAAGGTGTATTTCTATGGGCATCTAGTTGTTCCAGCACCCTTTGTTAAAGACTATTTTAGCTGGGCACAGTGGCCCATACCTGCAATCTAGGTACTCAAGAGGGTAGAGATCATGGTTTGAGGTCAACCTGGGCAAAAAGTTCAAGAGACCATATCTCAACTAATAAGACCCCTATTTGCTATATAAGCACTCTACTACTTGAGCAATGGCTCTAATCCTTTCATTCATTTATTTTTTGGCTTTAAATAATTTTTATCTTGCAATTTTTGTTTGGGTCAGCCTTAGACCCTAATGTATTTTCAACTGTGAATCACCAAGCCCAACTTTTGTTTTTGAGGTAAGAGTCTCACTTTTTGCAGGAGGTGTCCATGATCTTTGATGCTCCCCGTGTCTGCCTCCCAAGCGGCTGGGACTATAGTCAAGAGAAGCACATCCAACCATTTATTTTGGTGGCACTGAGATTTGACTTCAAGGCCTTAAGTACTCTATCACTTGAGCCATGCTCTAGCTTTTTAAAATTTTTATTTTAACAGAGATGCTCACCTTATCTTTGTACTGTTTCTGCTGTGGGTTGCTCCACCCCAGTAAGTCACTCTTTGTATCCTCTATCAGTACCTCTAGTTTCAGGGGCAGTGGATTGTCTTGTGATCATCTCTGATGGATATAAGAAGAGATGCCGCTGAGCATGGTGGTGCACCTGTGTAATCTCAGGAGGCTGAGGCAGGATAAACTTGAGCTCCAGTCTATCCTGAAGTATATAGGAAGATCCTGTCTCAGAAAAATAAAACACAGAAAAAGGGGATTATTTTGGGTTTTGTTTATTCAGTTTTAAAAATTTTAATTTAGGAGAAAATAGCAGCTACCTAAGTTCCCTAAGTTCTGGATAAAAATCTAGGTCTCTTCTCATTACTTTTAGTACTTCTTTCTCATATTTCACAGGATAGGCTTTTAGTTGTACACATTTTTAAATCAATGCATTTCTGTCACTATTAGAACTGTGTGTTCTGACATATTGCTGCCATTACTTATTAAATTCAATTCTAGTGTTTCTCTTCAGTTAGAATAATTTTTGTATAGATATTTTTGTTGGCAAGACACACTCATATTCAAATGTAAGTACAAAAATCACATTATAAGGCTAAACATTATTTTGAGCCATTTGTTGTCTTACCCTATTTCTGTGAACATGCAATTCAATATAAAATGCTTTACCAATAAGGTCAGATAAAACTATTATTACAGTAGCTGGAAACAAAGTTTCTCTGTGTGGTTTTTTCCCCCTCTTATTTCCAGGATTAAACACGGCACAATTTAGATATATCTAGATTATTTGCTAACAAGCAGATTTGGATTATGTTAACAGGAGAGGAGAAATAGCTGCTCAGAAGTTTCAATGTAGCATTAAAAGTAAGGTAGGGGCCAGATGCTGGTGGTTCATGCCTGTAATCTTAGCTACTCGGAAGGCTGAGATCTGAGGATCACAGTTCAAACCCAGCCTGGTCAAGAAAGTTCATGAGATTCTCATCTCCAATTAACCACCAGAAAACTGAAAGCAGTGCTGTGGCTGAAAGCTTGAACTCTGGGCCTGGGTGCTGTCTCTCAGCTCTTTAGCTCAAGGAGAGTGTTCTATTACTTGAGCCACAGTGCCACTTCTAGTTTTCTGCTCTGGGACAAGAGTCTCACGGACTTTCCTGCCTGGGCTGGCTTTGAACCTCAGTCCTCAGATCTCAGCCTCCTGACCAGCTAGGATTACAGGTATGAGCCACCAGCATCCAGCAGCCAAAGGTTTGGTTTCTTGTGCATCTTTCCAGAGATATGCTATGAATATTCTATTTTTTTGGTTGTTGTTGTTGTCATTGTTGATCATAGGGCTTTAACTCAAGGCCTGGGCACTGTCCCTGAGCTTTTATGCTCAAAGCTAGTGCTCCACCACTTTGAGTCACAGTACCACTTCTGGCTTTTGTGTGGTTAATTGGAGATAAGAGTCTCATAGGGACTTTTCTGCCTGGGTTGTCTTTGAACCATCATCTTCAGATCTCAGCCTCCTGAGTAGCTAGAATTATAGGCATGAGCCACTAGTGCCTGGTTAATATTCTATTTTTATAAATGGTGGTAATGATTACAAATTATGACATGTATACAATGAAACCCACTTATGCAATTAACAAATGCTAATAAAAATGAGAGAAGGAAAAGAAAAAGAATAGTCTACTAATAAACTACACGTGTACATGTTGTTTGGACTAGGTGTTTTAAGGAGACCTTCCTTTCTGCTACTACAGAAATTAATTATTATGGGGGCATTAATACATAGATTGTGTATAAATAGTAAAAATTTAAATACAAATGAGGTTTTACAACATGAAATGCTCTTGGCATAATAGAGTAAGAAGTTAAAGCTGTGGATGTAAAATGTTGGGTAACAATGAGAAATGAGAGAACACATGAAAAAACAAAAAAGCTTATATGATAAAAAAAAAACAAAACAAAATTTGTAGCCGGGTGAAGGTGGTTCACGCCTGTAATCCTAGTTACTCAGGAGGCTGATATATGATGATCTTGGTCCAAAGCCAGCCCAGGCAGTCTGTTAGACTCTGATCTCCAATTAACACCAGAAAACTGGAAGTGGCGCTGTGGCTCAAGTGGTAGAGCACTCACCTTGAGCTGAAGAGCTGAGGGACAGTGCCCAGGCCCAGAGTTCAAGCCCCACCACTGACAAAAAAAAAAAAAACAACTAAAAAGTAACAACTCCCCATCCCCGCCCCTGAACCCCCAAACCTTGTATAATATAAGTAGAGGTGCTGCTTTCTTGTCTCAATTTTCTGGTATTATAATATTGTTCATGGAATAAGTACAGTAAAATGATAGTCTTTAAGTGATTAACAGAAACAATCAATATAAAAGTAAATTCTTATCAGATGGACTAGCTAATCTCAATCTCTAACCTTGAGTTAATATTTATCTTTTCCAACTCACAGGCAGATTGTTTATATACCTGTTGTTGGGACTCAGTGTTTTAAAGAGACAGGCTTCTATTTCAAGGGGATGCCATAATGCTGAGAAATCCCTGGGAAATTGTTGGTGTGATAGATTCAGTATAGTCCCTGGAGTTTTCCAAACATTTATTTGTTTACATTTTTCTTTTGCTTGAGAAAGTCTTAAAGACTATCTTTCATTCAACTTATTTCTCTTCTCTAAATGGTAATTTCAAGTTTTAATGGTAAAAAAAAGCAAAGTTTCAAAGATAATATTTTTGAAATAGTGGGAAGAAATGCTTTGGAACATGGGCTCAGGTATTCATTCAGCTAAGTGCCTGACCTAAAGCATAGGAATGCAGGGTTCTGAGAGATCCATGTAAGTTGAGCAAAAGATGCTTGACAGTCAAAAGGAAAATGAGGTTACATAAGCTGACTGAGAACTGGAGGAGCGAAGACCAGGCAGTAAAAGCAGCCTGAAAAGAATGTGGAGGGGATGCAATCAATTGAATGGACGGAAATCAAGAGACATTGTGTAATCTTCAGACTAGAAATGAGAAACACCTAGGTATTCTCTTTACAGACAGATGGAGGCATGTACTTATCTAACTCTAGGGTAGGGGAAAGGAGTTATTGCAGCTTGAACACAGAATCACATTTTGCCTCATTGCTATAAATTACTTTTAGTCATAAAGTTTGCTTTATTCCAATCTCCAAATAGTATTAAGCAAATATATGGGATTTTGTTTCTTGGTTTGTAAAATTAAATTATAGGTTAAAAATGGCTGGCCCGCACAGAATATAAACCTATATATTTCTGCTTTTTCTTTATTAAAGTAATAGGACATAATAAAGTTACAATGTTTAAAAATCATGTGCTTCTCACTGTCCCTCTGTAATAAACAACTTATGGAGAGATAGTTTGAGTCTATATGTTATCATTAGGTTCATTAGTCTTGACATCTAGTTGGCTGTTACCTCATTTCTTTGAGTTTTGTCATAGTGTGGATCTTGGAATGTTCTTTAAAGGCTCATGTATTGAAGGCTTGGTCCCCAGTTGATGAAGCAACTATGTAGTGATGGAAGCTTAGGAGCCAGGTACCTAGTTCAAAGCAGCTATACTGCCATCTAGGTAATGCTCTCTGCTTCCTGGCTGCCATCGGATGAGCAGCTTTGATCTCCCTCCCACTGCCCACAATGATGTTCTGCATCATTACATCTGCATCATTGAGGCCAAGCCGCCATGAGCAAAAAAATCTTCCTTTCTAGATTTTTTCTTTAAATCTCAGGTATTTTGTCAGAACAACACAAAGCTAACACAAGTACTATGGATATTTTGGTTTTCCATGGGAAAAAATCAGCTCTTTAAAGATATTTTGATTAGAATTACATTGGCTTTTCCAATCACCTTGTGGAAGAATTGACTTGTTCTGAAAAATTAGCCCTTCCTTTCCATAAACATAGCAAGTCTATATTTATTTAGGTCCATTGTATATCTTACATATTTTTTATAAGGATTTTTTTTTTCTTGCTAGTCCTAAGGCTTGAACTCAGGGCCTGGGTGCTGTTCCTGGGATTTTTAGTTCAGGGCTGGCACTCTGCCACTTGAGCCGCAGCTCCACTTCCAGCTTTTTGGTAGTCAATTAGAGATAAGAGTTTTTCTTACCTGGTTGGCTTTGGACTTCCTACCTAGATCTCAGTCTCCTGAGTAGGGTAGTATTACAGGCATGAGCCACTAGCACCCAGCTTCAAGATTTTTTTGTGTAGGTAGATTTTTTTTTCTAGATTCATTTTAGAGATTTTATTTTTGAGCTACTTAAATGGAATCTCTTTTTGAATTATGTTTTTTTGTGTGTGTGTGTATGTATGTATATGTGTGAGAGATTATTGTATTATAGAAATGCAACTGTGGGATTTGTAGATAGCCTATTATCTAATTTGTGAGATAATAAAGTTTCCTGCCTTTCCTTCCAAACTTTTGTCTTTATTTTTCTTGTCTTTCAGAATGAGATGAATAAACTAAGTAGGGAAGTCCTCACTCCTGGGGAATGTGGCTTCACTAATCCCTGTCTATCCAGATTCGAGCGCCATCTGGTGGCCACTAGTCTCTCAGCTTAATGTTGGTGGGAACATTCAGCCTCCAGCTGAGAAAACTACAGGAAATCATCCGGAACTAGAGGAAATTCTTGGCTAGCTAGACCAATTTTATGGGTCCCATTTGGGAATACTGCATGGGAAATTGCTAAGCAAGCATTGATATTCCACCTTTCCTCTTGGTTTTAGGCTAGTTTTATGTCTGGCTGCCCCTTTTATTCTTTGTACTATTTCACCTCCCAGTCTGACAAGAACTTTCATCCTATATGTACACAATTTAGGTTTATTTTGAGAAAATTGTAATTAGAAAAATAATCAAATATAAAAACTTCAGATCATAGAAGATATAAAAGGGAATATCTCACTTTTTAGACTGAAAACCAATAGCGTTCCTTCATGTGGTGGCCCAGAAGTTTATTTGCTTTAACACTTCAAGAAAACTTTTAACGTCCAAAGGAATCAAATGTTTTTATTCCAGATGAGTAGCCAAAACAAAACACAAACACCTCCATGGAAACCTAAAAACACAAATAAATCCAAGTAAATAAAAAGGCATTGCCTCCCATTTCAGACCCAAAGCACTGATCCTGAGCAGGCCACTCAGAAAAATAGCACAATCTAGTGCCATCTAGTGTTCATCTTTAAAATTAGCCTCATAAAACTAGTGTAGTCCAGACATTATTTAAAAAAGTAGAATCTTCACTGAATCAGGGATTAAGACCCTTTGTGGCTTCCTTCCCTCCTCCCTCCCTCCCTTCTTTCTTCCTTACTCCTTTCTTTCTTCCTCTTTTCCTCTGCCTCTTGATACCTGTCTTTCCTCCTTTATCTTTTTTTTGTAACATCAGTCTTCTTTCACCTACCCACTCCTTGTGAAGATTCTGTGTCCTTTATCTTTTTGACAGGATCTTGCCATGTAGTCCAGGCTGGTCTCAAATTCAAGATCCTCCTGCCTTAGCTTCCTAGGTGCTGAGATTACAAACATGTAGGATTATTTCCAGCTAAGGGAGAATTTCTGGAGATAGCCAAACAATGCTTTAAAAAGTAAGGAAAGGGCTGGGAAGGTGGCTCAGTGGTAGAGCGTTTGCCTTGCATGCTCGAGGCCCTGGGTTCGATTCCTCAGCACCACATAAGCAAAAAGAAAAAAGCCGGAAGTGGCGCTGTGGCTCAAGTGATAGAGCGCTAGCCTTGAGCTGAAGAGCTGAGGGACAGCGCCCAGGCCCAGAGTTCAGGCCCCACGACCGGACCCAAAAAAAAAAAAAAAGTAAAGAAAGATGTATATTATAAACTTAGTAATTAATGAGGACAGATAATGGAAAAAGAAAATGACAAGTGTCCAGAATCCTGTAGGGTAAATAAAGTATGTAAGGCTGAGGGAGAAAGTGAGTTATAAAATCTTTGAAGTGATAGGAAATTAGTACAATTGAGCACTGAAATGTATTGAATGAGGATCAAATATACTGGTATTCACAAACTTTTGAAGGAAGTTAAGTTTTACACAGTAATAGCTACCATTTATCAAATGTTTAGTAAGTGACAGATATTTTATCAAGTATAAATAACTAGATATCCTAGCCCCTAGAAAGAAATATTTGCAAGAAAGAAACAAGTTAAGCAGGTTAATATGAAAAAGTTCCTTGTCAAGTACTCATTCTCCTTACAGCCTTAAAGAAACCCCACCTTCCCTTATTCATTCATCCCCACCTTGATTTGTGTGCGGATAACATCTCCTACTCTGCTATCCCTGCCCACTTTCTGGAAGACTGAGCACAGAAGGCTCAGTCTGGCCAATCGGGACATTCCACATCCTACCCCAGTCCCTTGGTTGGTTCTAGCATAGGCAGATATGTCCACCACTGACAAATGGGACAGCTGCTTAACACTTTCCAATAATGCACTCTTTTCTCTTTTTGTTCCAGTTGTTAGGCTAGGGCCTCAGCTTGTCACTATTGCTGACCACACTGACTATCCTAGTAAGAACAGTAAAGGTGACAGACAGGGAGAACTGAGACACACAGATATGGTTCTAGTATTCCTTGAGCAGCTGTAGCCACCTCTTTAGCCAGTTCTTTAGGCCAATATTGTAGTTTTCTGGTTTTTCTTTGGTATTTATTAACTAAGTAAAGTCACGTTCATCTCAAATCCATTTGAGCTGTGTCAGTCACTTGCAACCAAAAGTCCTAACTAATTTGATTAGTGCTATGGTCCATTGTTCAGTAAGACTTTTCCTCCAATAATTCTGCTTTAATAGACATTTATAGTACAAATGTTCAAATGAAAAACAATTTTGTCCTTATACATTCAAGTGTATATATACTACACACACACACACACACACACACACACACACACACTCAGAAAAACAAAAATGGGAAGTCAAGATTTTATTCTTCTTGATTAAATGACCTTTTTAGGTTTTGATGAGATAAAAATACTTAAGGACTGGGAATGTGGCTTAGTGGTAGAGCGCTGGCCTATCACGCATGAAACAATGAGTTTGATTCTTTAGTACCACATAGACAGAAAAAGCTGGAAGTAGTGCTGTGGTGATAGAGCGATAGCCTTGACCAAAAGCAGCTCAGGGTCAGTGCCCAGACCCTTAATTCAGGCCCCAGAACTAGCAAAAAACAAAACAAAACAAAACAAAAAAACTTACATTAGTTTTTCTATCTGGTTTATTCTTTGCGGTGGTTGATTTTATACGTCCATTTGATGGGGATAAAGGAGGCCCACAGAGCTTGACAAACTATTTCTGTGGGGGTGTTTCTTAAGAAGATTCACATTTAAATCATAGATGCAATACAAAGTCCCACTCTCACTGATGCAGGCAGGTATCAGCCTATTTTGTTACTGGTAAAATAAAAGGGAAGAAGAATTCACTCTCTTTGAGCCATGAGAATCAGATCTCCTAGTTCTTGGCCCTTCAGATTTCAAGACTTACCTCAGTGACTCCTCTGATTCTCAGGCTTTCAGACTTGATTAGGAGATGTACCGATATCCCTGGTTCTCAAGTCTTTGGACAATCAAACTGGTTCTCCAGAATTCAGACAGCAGATCAAATGCCTACATCATATCCAATAAACCACAAAGTTAATGTTGTGTAAGGAAAAAAACCCCAGAAGACAAGCATGTGGAACATTAAAGAAAAACTTCTTGCTTTTCAATGTGTCCTGGTACTTATATCTATAGTTTTTCCAGGTATTCTTGTCAGTTTGTGATTTATGCAGAAACACATCTAGAGAACCAGATTTTTTTACACAGGGTCCTGCTATGTAGTCCAAGCTGGCCTTGAACTCATCTCTTCCTTTGGACCCCACAGTGCTGTGATTACAGCCATGCACTACCATGTTCTGGCCCAGATTCCTGACAGACTCAATTACAACATGCTTACTTTCTCTGGAAAAAAAGCAGTATTTTCTCCTAAGAAAAATATAAATTTAGTGAGAATGATCTGTTTTCTTTGATAAAATAGTAAGATGAGCACAATAGTGTTACTGGAGAGCAGCATATCTACCTTGGTCCTCACATGTAGGGAGAGAAGAATTAAGAAACAGACACTTCAGGCAAGACGCAAAATGTAGTGAAGTGATAGGAGAGTCTGTTAGGAGTATGTCAAATCTGTCCCCATATGCCAAAAAAAAAGAGACATGATGAAGGGCAGAGAGCAGATTTATTACATGGCATGGGTGGGTCACAGGAAGATGGTACTTCAGTTCTTCTTTTTGAAGTACAGATGTGAGTCTCAGGTTTAAATAGAAGAATTAGGGGCAGGGGCAAAAAAGTATGCATAAGGCATCCTAGTATAGATGTGGCTTGGGTGGTCATTATCTCAGGTCTAGTTCTCTGGATTTCTGAATAGTTGTTATTGCTGTCCTCACTTGAGGGGAGCAATCTGATTCCTGAGAGATGATTTCTCCTGTTGCAGGGTGCAGCCTCTTCATTACAGGTCATTGTCCTCATTTGGGGTGGTCTAACCTGGAAGGTGCTGCTGTTCCTGAGAAGTGGTTCTATCCCTTGTTGTGAAGATATTATTGCCCAATCATCCTGTTTTTCTTGGAATCCAAGATGACTGCAAAGTGCCCATAGACAGAATGGCTCAAAGACAAATGGTTGTGGGGTGGGCAGGCCCTTTTCCTGCTTTTTGTTAATTCATGGGTCTGAGTAAGGGGTCAGTGCTTTGCTGAGGCTGGTGGTAATTTTTTATATAATCATAAGTAAGCACAAATATATATTACTTTGGAAAAGTTACTATGTAATCAATAATATTACATGTTACTATGTATTTTTACTAAATTATATTGATGTGTCTGCTTCAGAAATGACTTATCTAAGGAAACATAATATCACTTATAAACACTTGAGTAATTTCACTTACTTTTGAGTATAACCTCTTTATCAGTAACAATCAATAATCATACAAGGAAAGCTATGGAATTTTTAATCACAGAGAAAACAATCCAATTGCTTATACTTCTTCCAAAATTAAATGCTTTCATACCATAAGTAACTAAGAAAACAAATGAACTGAAGATCACCAGTTGTTTGTAAGAGGCAAATTTGTTTGTTTATCTAAAACAAATCTCAATAGCAATTAGGAAATTATAATTTCCTAACATAAAAATAAGCCCATAACCTCAGTCAGAGAACATTATCCTGTTTTCTTCGAATTTAGCGATAATTATTTACCCTCATAGAAGTAAACCAGAAAAACCCTCTTTTCCTTTGCCCCTTTGTTCCATCACCCATAATCTCTCATCCTATTGTCTCTGGATGTTGGAATACCTGAATGAGTCAAGACAGCCTGAATTTTGTGATGTAGGCTTCTGGAAACCCACACATTCAGTTCAAACAAGCCACTCAGAAGCACAAAGACAGCATTACTATGGCGTAAGTTCACATCTTCCCCATGCTAGAACTCAGCCCTGTATACAAGGGGCAAGAGAGCAACATAAAATGTGTAGGATCTTGAACTGCAGCTCTCCACTTCTTAAAGATGCATTCACCTAGAGTAAACTTCCCGGTATTCACACAATTTACCCCCCATAGGTAATTTAATAAGTGAAAATGGTTAACAGCATTGTAGAATTTTGGAATGACAGGAACACATTTCAAGATAATATGAAAAGACATACTAAATAATATTACATCCAATAAAGCAGCATAGGGTTGACTAATGTTTCTTGATAAATTCTTGTTGTCTTCATATCCTTTGGTCTTACCATTTGATCTCTCTTGCCTCTGACAATTCCTGAACAAATTCTAGGGCATAAATATTTATTTAATCATTAAATACTTGTGACTTTCTAGCTCCTGTAAGAAGTTTGAAGAAGCTCTCAAGCTTCTGTCTGGAGGTGAAACATATTTGCTGCTAAGTAAGTCAGAGGACAGATCTGATTTAGTGTTGGCAAGGACTACAGAAAGGAGTGGGTATCAGGAAGTGTGGTCCATAGTGGGAGTCGAGCTATTATAATCCATACGTCTCTTGGCAGTGTCATTTCTTGGATCCTCAATTGTGTACTTGAGTGCTTCTTAAGATGTATACTTTGTTTAATTTAAGGCTTCAGAAGTGTTTTACAAGTACCAGTAAAGTAAATTAGGGAGGCAATATAAATGATAGCTCTTTTCATGGGCTTCTTAACACACTCAAAATAGTAAGGATTCTGCAGCATATAAATCTACTTACTTGCTGGGTGCCAGTGGCTCATGCCTATAATCTAAGCTACTCAGGAGGCTGAGATCTGAGGATTTTGGTTCAAAGCCAGCCCGGGCAGAAATATCTGTGAGACTCTTATCTCCAATCAACCACCAGAAAATGGGAAGTGGCACTGTGGCTCAAGTGGTAGAGCGCTTGCTTGAGCTGAAGAGCTAAGGGACAGAGCCCAGGCCCAGAGCTGAAGACCTATAGTGACAAAAAAACCTACTTACTTTACTTTTTTTTTTTTGGGTCCGGTCATGGGGCCTGAACTCTGGGCCTGGGCGCTGTCCCTCAGCTCTTCAGCTCAGGGCTAGCGCTCTACCACTGAGCCACAGTGCCACTTCCGGCTTTTTTCTTTTTGCTTATGTGGTGCTGAGGAATCGAACCCAGGGCCTCAGGCATGCAAGGCAAGTGCTCTACCACTGAGCCACCTTCCCAGCCCCGCTACTTACTTTACTCAACCAAAAATTTCTTCAACACTTAAGCATGTAGAACTGTGCCTAGAAGTTAGTCATCATTCATAAATAAGGAAACCACATTGCCTTCCTAACAAAATGGTCTTTCCATCAAAGGAACTTGGAGAAACACCCATTCATTCTATGTCAACATAAATAAATAAAAATAGAGTTTTCTCCAGAGAGGAGTTTAATTGGAAACGGCAGAACACTGCTGTCCTGGAGTGGACCACAGTCATTCAGGGAAGCAGAGGGGGACAAGTGTCTCAAGGTGAAGTGTAGAATTCAGGTAAATTGCCTTACAACCAAAAGAACATTGGTTCCAGGCATTCATCACAAAAGCTGACATCAATTCTTAGTGAACACAGTATGTTAGCTAGTGGTTCTTGTGACAAATAGCAAGTACAGTCTGGTAAGATGTTGGACAATGCTCTTATGACAGACATAGGTGCATAACATCCCTTCAGGGAAAAATTGGGTCTGTCAAGACAGTCAATCACTAAGTGAAAAATTATAGTAATAATTAATTTTTAAAACTTCACATTGCATCATCCTACTTCATCCTACCAAGAATGAATCATCCAGTTGTCTAGTGAACCACATTTTATACACTTCCATCTATTAGTCACTTGTAACCAGCTTGGTTATGATGGCAACTGTTATGACATCAAATGCTACCTTCAAGTAATCCTATTTTATTTCATAAATAGGATCCTGTGTAAAAATAAACAGAAAATTGTGGTAAAAGCAATAAATACTGGAAGGTTGTGTGTGTGTGTGTGTGTGTGTGTGTGTGTGTGTGCATGCACTGGTATGAGGATTTGAACTCAGGGTCTGGATGTATTGCTCCTTTGCTTTTTTGCTCAAGATTGGTGCTCTACTACTTGAGCCACAACTCTACTTCTAGCTTTTCAGTGATGAACTGGAGACAAGAGTCTCATGGACATTTCTTTCCTGGCTAGCTTCCAACTACAATCCTCAAATCTCAGCCTCCTTAGTTAGGATTATTTGAGCTGCCAGTGTCCAGTTTTGAAAGAGTTGTTCAAAATGGGGTTGAGAGTCCATTAGAAAGCAAGTCTCTAGCTTCTGCTTGAAATGTGAGCCTTGCTTGGTCACTTTACTTTGACTGTAGGTATCTAGGATGACCAGCATAACTCACAGTTACATTATGCCTAAGGCCTCAAGATAGCTATCAAGAAGTTATTGTATACTCTTTTTTTTTTTTTTTGGTCTGGTCGTGGGGCCTGAACTCTGGGCCTGGGCGCTGTCCCTCAGCTCTTCAGCTCAAGGCTAGTGCTCTATGTTGTATACTTTTATATAATGAACATTTTCATTCTGTTTATACACTCTCTTTTCTGTCTTTTGTCATTACACAGCTGTTCCTTTTCAACATTCAATAGATCATATGAGATCTCACTTCCCTTATATTCTTTGGAACACAGACCCAGAGCTATCTGAACCTATTCCCCTGAGCTGAAATTCCTATGACTTCAAATAAAGTCCTTTTTACTTCTCTAGTTTCTGAGTTTTGATTGATTGCAGATAATGTTGAGGAGGGGGTGCTGGGAAGGTGGCTCAGTGGTAGAGTGCTTGCCTTGCATGCATATGGCCCTAGGTTCGATTCCTCAGCACCACATAGGCAGAAAAAGCTGGAAGTGGTGCTGTGGCTCAAGTGGTAGGGTGCTAGCCTTGAGCTGAAGAGCTGAGGGACAGTGTGCAGGCCCAGAGTTCAGGCCCCATAACCAGTTTAAAAAAAAAGTTGAGAAGGGGTGAAATGTTTAATTCTTCTCTTTTATTGGTTTTCAAAATGGGGTAGTTCAACACAACTTACAAGAATTTGTTCTTCTTAAATCATCACCTCTATAAACACATAGCCTTAAACAAAGTCTTAACACATCTCAATAATTTGCAATTATTCCATTAGTGTTCTAATTGTGTCATTTGTTTGTTTTGAGTCAGCCCAAGATGGCCTCATACTTGTAATTTTCCTGCCTCAGTGCTACAATTACAGGCATGTGCCACCATGCCTCACTTTAATTGTGTCATGTTTGACCAAACTTCTTTAAGTTGATTCCTTAGTTCTTTTGACATTCTCCCAATGTGTTCGCTAGTTTTCCTATTTCTGGTCTGACAAGCTTTTTCAAAGTAATTTTCATGACCCATGAATTTGACTTCACAGTATCAATACAATTGTCTATTTTTCACCAACTTCAAATAAATTTGGGGAATTCTCTTTTCTTCTTCTTCCTCCTTCCCCTCCTCCTCCTCCTCCTCCTCCTCCTCTTCCTCCTTCTCCCCCTCCTCTCCTTCCCTCCCCCTCCCCCCTCCTCTTCCTCCTCCTATTTCTTCTTCTTCTGCCTCTTTTTTTTTTTTTTGCCAGTTCTGGGACTTGAACTCAGGGTCTGAGCACTGTCCCTGAGCTTCTTTGGCTCAAGGCTAGCACTCTACCATTAGAGTCACAGTGCCACTTCTGGCTTTGTCTGTGGTACTGAGGAATTGAACTAGGGCATCATGCATGCTAGGCAAGCACTCTACCACTAAGCCACATTCCCAGCCCCTTTAAAAAAAGCAAAAAGAAAGAAAGAAGGACCAACTGAAAAGCAGTGAAGTACACCCACAGCCTTGATTGTATTTAAGAACCATTTCCCTCTAACAAGGAAGCACAATGCTTAGAGAACTCGTGAAGCTTGGAATTATCTTTTAAGAACATTCCTTTTCGTAGCAGAACTCAGAATTATATGGAAATGCAGCCCTCGGATTAAGAATGCTCTCTGAAAAGCTAAGGGGCCTCCCTGGAATTTTAAAGTGGTGGAGTATCAAGTTCAGATTTGTATCTGAGAAGTATCATCTCAACAGTTAGAATGTTGCGGGTTGCGGGACAAGGGGCTGAGTGATGATTTAGGCAGGATAAGGGGGGCATGTCATAGGAGACAACGCCAGGTAAGCCAAGGGGGGCTGATTTGCCAGCCCAGAGACAATGGCCTTAGGTCTTGGTGATTGGGGTGTGTGTGTGTGTGTATGTGTGTGTGATTGGGGTGTGTGTGTATGTGTGTGTGTATTTGTGTGTGTATGTGTGTGTGTATTTGTGTGTGATTGGGGTGTGTGTGTGATGGGGTGTGTGTGTGATGGGGTGTGTGTGTGTGATGGGGGGGTGTATGTGTGTGTGATTGGGGTGTGTATGTGTGTGTGTATTTGTGTGTGTGATTGGGGTGTGTGTATGTGTGTATTTGTGTGTGTGATTGGGATGTGTATGTGTGATTGGAGTGTGTGGGTATGTGTGTATGCATTTGTGTGTGTGATTGGGGTGTATTTGTGTGTGTGACTGTGGTGTGTGTGTGTGATTGGGGTGTGTGTGTGATTGGGGTGTGTGTGTGTGATTGGGGTGTGTGTGTGATTGCGGTATGTGTGTGTGTGTGACTGCGGTGTGTGTGATTGGGGGCGTGTGTGATTGCGGTATGTGTGTGTATGACTGCGGTGTGTGTGATTGGGGGTGTGTGTGATTGCGGTGTGTGTGTGATTGCGGTGTGTGTGTGTGGTTGGGGTGTGTGTGATTGCGGTATGTGTGTGTGTGACTGCGGTGTGTGTGTGTGATTGGGGGTATGTGTGTGATTGGGGTGTGTGTGTGATTGCGGTGTGTGTGTGTGACTGCGGTGTGTGTGATTGGGGGTGTGTGTGATTGCGGTGTGTGTGTGTGATTGCGGTGTGTGTGTGTGATTGCGGTGTGTGTGTGTGTGATTGGGGTGTGTGTGATTGCGGTATGTGTGTGTGTGACTGCGGTGTGTGTGTGATTGGGGGTGTGTGTGTGATTTGGGCATTTGTGTGATTGCGGTATGTGTGTGTGTGATTGCGGTGTGTGTGTGTGACTGCGGTGTGTGTGATTGGGGTGTGTGTGATTGCGGTGTGTGTGTGTGTGATTGGGGTGTGTGTGTGACTGCGGTGTGTGTGATTGGGATGTGTGTGTGATTGGGGTGTGTGTGTGATTGGGGTGTGTGTGTGACTGCGGTGTGTGTGTGTGATTGGGATGTGTGTGTGATTGGGGTGTGTGTGTGATTGCGGTATGTGTGTGTGACTGCGGTGTGTGTGTGTGATTGGGGTGTGTGTGTGTGTGCGCGCGTGTGGAGTTGGGTCATGGGAGAGGCAGAACTGCCAACAAGATGCTCTGGGACAAGAGGGCGTAGTGTATGGGGCTGGGTGGGAGGGGCAGACAACCACGGGGGAAGCCCCCCCCCTCCTCCTACGAACTGGCCGAAGAGTGGATGAATTAGAAATGTCCTTCCTAGGGGGGCTGAGGCATTAACTATTGAGGTTAAAGATCCCAGTGGTGACTTCTGAGGGGAAATGCATGGAGGAGAGTTTGAAAGTGAAGGACATAACACCCAAATGAATTCTTACCTCAGCGAGGCTGGAAAGTGTTTTAAACCTGGCCAGGCTGACGTGAGCACACAGCTAGGGCCTATAGGAAGCCGCTTTCTGGGTTGGTCCAGAAGAAGCTAGTCCAGCAACAGCCCACGTCAGCATCTTCCTTCCTCAGCTGAGCAACCCGGCGGGCGCGTGCACCTTCCCCGGCAGCCGAGCCCGGGAACTCGCTCCCGCCCTCTGCGCATGCTCAACGCCCGAGACGGCGTGCGCGCTCCCTAAGGTGTGGGCGTTGAAGCTCCGCCCCCAGATCCTGGCTCAGGTCGCCTCCACCCACCTATCTTCTGGGTCTCTGAGGCCCGCGCGAGCGTGCGCGCGCCTCCAGCTCCGCCCCGCTCCTCTGGCCCGCCCTCCCCCACTGAAGGGCGCGCAGAAGCTGCACTCGCGCGGGTGGGGCCGCG
>NW_012267286.1:7470109-7477609 GCF_000151885.1 Dipodomys ordii
CGCCCCGCCTCTCCGACCTGCCTCCCGCTACCCCGAGGGCGCGCAGAGCCCCGGCGTCCGCGCGCGCGCGCGCTCTGCGGTTATGGAGATTCCCGGGAGCCTGTGCAAGAAAGTCAAGCTGAGCAACTTGACTCAGAACGCGCAGAACTGGGTGAGCGAGGGCGGCCGGGGAGTTGGGGGGCGGAGGGCGAGGTGGTCCGGGGAAGCCCCTTGCTTTCCGCCTGCATCCTCGGCAGGCATCCTCCTGGGGGTGGGCACCGGGACCGCGTCGTCTCCTGGCGGGGACGGTGGGTGGTGGCGGGGCGCAGAGGCGTGACGGCAGCGGCCGTGGGCTGTGTGTGTGTGTGGTGGGGGTCTCGATCGGGGCCCTGCAGCGCCGCCCCTTCCTGGTCCGTGGGCAGAACGCCCCCCTTCCCCCCCCCCCCGGCGCCTCGGTTCCCACGGAGTCCCGGCGCCCCGCGGCCCCGGCGGGGGTGGGGCGAGGGTGGAGGGGTCGCGGTGTTTGCAGCGGAGGCCGAGGCCGGGCCCTTCCGTCTGCACTACCCTGCTTCTCCTGGCTCTGCCAGTGGGGCTGGCCCAGGTTGGGGTCGATCTCCATCCATGGCTTTCCATGGCTGAGTTTCAGTGGGCCCGGGGGAGAGGACTCCACAATGTGGCCATTCATGAGCGGAGACGGGCCCTCCACTGAGGCCCTTTGTGTCTCTGCTTGAAACTGCAATGTCTGACCAAGAAAGAAAGAAAGAAAAAAAACCAAAAGCTTAGCTTTAAAGGCTCGATCGCTGGTGACAGTTAGGTGTGGCAAGACGAATGGTTTATTACGTTTGGCAGCGACTCACCTCTTGGGGTTGTGCGCCAAGGCTTGTGTCTTCAGAAGGAATTCCTCCTTCCTGAGAAAGCTAAGATGATAAACTCCTGAATGGGAGAAGGCCCAGCTTTGGACTTTTTGGAAAGACCCTTGTTTTAGCTTTGGATGGAAATGTTTATTTCCCAGTCTGACAGAACCTTGAAGAATGCAGTATTAGCAAATCAGCACTTGTCCACAGTGAGCCAAAGAATTAAAAAAAAAAAAAAAGCAGTTTCAGGCACATGTCCTTTGGGAATTATTTTCTTGACCAATTATTTTCTTGTGTTGCTATGATCAAGAGTTTTCACTACTTTTCTTTCCCCTTGAGAGAAGAGGTGGACTCCTGGCCAGGGTTCAGCTGCCAGCCGTGCCAGTCACCTGAGAGTCAGGGTAGAGTGAACAAGTAAGTCATGCTGCTTTGAATCTCACCTGATCAAGGGTGCACTTTAGTGTGTCCTTCACAGGATTTTTTTCTATTTAATGAGCAGTGATGATCATGAATTTGAGTGTGCTGAAGCCAACTGCCTTGAAACCCAAACTCAGTATTGCTCCTGTTACTTTGAGGAAATACGGCTGACTAAACTGGGGTATTTGCAGGTTAATTTTTATCTACATTATCTACAACTCATTAACTCTCATGCCACCTGCTAAATTAAAATGTATGTGGAGGACTATTGTAGACACGGAGATAAAAAATGTAGGATGTAGTGTGTGCCTTCTTGTTGCCCATGGCTTTATTGTTGTATTGTAAATGGCAAGTGGCATTTGCTCTCTAATAAATACCTTTTTTCCTCCCTCAGCGGGATTGAATTGAGAGCCTTTCCACACAAGCAGGCTATCACTTCAGTCACATGCTTTTGCTTTTAGTTTATTTTTCAAAAAGGGTCTCTCACTTTTGCCCAGCTGGCATCAAAACTCCCTCCTGTTACCTCCATTACCTGAATAGCTGAGATTAAAGGCAAGTATTATCATACCCTGGGCCCCCCTATGTTTTGAATCATGTTATCTCTCTATGGCCCAGGCTGTTCTGGTACTCTCAATCCCGCTGCCCTAGTGCTGGGATTCACAGGTGTGCATCATCACTTTGGGCTGCTGGCTCTTTATGGACCTCACTGAATGGCATGGGCAGTTTTATTGCATTGAGAAGAGTTCAGCTATTTTGAGGCCCTTGGGAACTTGTGTAAGAATTATTTACTTGAGAGAAGAGACTTGTTTGACTACTATGGAGAGTTTGTGTTAGGGAGTGGAGATAAGGTGGAGTAGGTAGGGTGGAGCTGGGTTATGTGGATATTTCACTGCAGAGTTAAGACAGGATTCTATGAGAGATGTGATGGGGACAGAATTCTTTATTTTCTGAGCCTCCTTAATAGAGCACCTGCCTTTTACATACTTAAATCACTCGATGGGTCCAAGTGTGAAGAAGCCATATACTTTTATTGTTCCCATCACAGGATAAAATTGGTCATCAGGAAGACCAGTTTACCAAAGAAATGCAGACACCATTAGAGCCACAGAAGTCCTGGAGACTGGAAAAGGTTATAGGAAGGGAAGGGTTAAATAGATAGGAAGTATATCTGGCACATGAGCACTATTTAAAGTGTTTCATTTACTTATTGTCTTTAAGCAGTTGTACAAAGGAGTTGCCTTAAAATAGTTTATGAATATAATACCTCTTGATCAATATCACTATGAAGTGTTCTTGTTGATAGATGCAGTGTGAGCCGGTGAAAGGCAGGCTAAGGAGGAAGCAGGAGGAGAAGAGCAGATAAATTGAAACTCTTCAAGAAGATCTGACTAGAGGTTCAGGGCATGGGAAGGAGAGAAGAAAAGTGATGTTGAAGTTTTGATCTGAGGAAATGGGAAATGTGTGGCTTTCTGAGGGATGTATCCTAAGAGACAGGTTTAAAGCATGAGTCCTGGCTGGGTTTTATGATGTATACCTGTAATTGGAAGACTGAGGCAGAAGGATTGTGGGTTTTAGGACAGCCTAGGTTCCTTAGCGTGACTTTCTCAAAAACAAAAGCAGAAATAAGAGGACCGTGGAGCTTGCTGCCTGGACTCTAATCTGTGCTCCATTGTTTTAATATGATTGTCACTTGAATTCTCTCTGTATTTTATAAGCCTGCTATTTATAAAATGGGAATGATACCATCACAAGGATAGTGGATAATGAAAAGAGTTACTGATACTATTATCTCCATCTATTTCAATTGGTAAAAAAACCAAAGAAGCCTGGTGCCTTTGAGGGACAGTCTTAGTGGAGATAGTAGATATAGAGAGATGGTGGCTAGTAGAAATATCAGCCACGGGGCTGGGAAGGTGGCTCAGTGGTAGAATGCCTGCCTAGCATGCATGAGTTCCTGGGTTTGATTCCTCAGCAGTACATAAGCAGAAAAAGCCAGAAGTGGTGCTGTGGCTCAAGTGGTACAGTGCTAATCTTGAGCTGAAGAGCTGAGGGACAGTGTCCAGGCCCAGAGTTCAGGCCCCAGGACCGACAAAGAAAAAAAAAATCAGCCACATAGGAACTCAAAATTTTCTAGAACCCACATTAAAAAATAACAAGAAGGTGGTAAAATAACACATTTTATTTGGCCAAAATACTGTCATTTGAATATAAGCATTTCTTTAAAAAATTGTTATTATAAAGGTGATGTACAGAGGGGTTATGGTTACGTAAGCCAGGTAAAGAATACATTTCTTTTTGGACATTGTCACCCCTTCCCTTGCTCTTTCCCAGAATATCAACATTAAAAAAAATACAAATATAAGACCAATACTACTTTTAATGCTTATAAGATTATTATCAAGCTATTTCCTTTTTTTTTGTACTTAAAATCAGGAGAATTTTCACCACACATCTTAGCTAAGATTAGCTAAATTTCAACTATTTAGTAAGTACAGAAGACACCACAGTGGAGAGATTTGAGTCAGGTTGAAGCTGCAAGTAAAGACTTGGTGGTGAAATTTGAATTAGAGACTAGAAAGCGAATTAATGCAGGACCAAATTCTAAGCTTTGGATGCTATCTGTTGTTAAGGAGCAGATCAGGGAATTATGGAAAACAATGGCAAGAGGTAGGAGAATGTAGTGCTGCTATGGCACTGGGAAAAGCTTCCTGTTCAGTTGGACAGATGTAAAACTCGTATCTCCATATACATAAGGCTTTAATAGTCATACATATATGCATATATGTGTACATACACACAAACACACATATATGGATAGTAAGGCAAAATCAAGAGTCATTAGAACATTAGAACATCCTTGGATCCAGTCTGACAATGGATATCATTCTATTGAATTGAATTGAATTATTCTCCAGTGGGACCAGGTTTCAACTGTTTGGTGGTGGTGGTGCTGTTTGCTGGGCTGGGTGAAATTTTGAGCGAAAATCTGGTAACTCAGGTGTCCTTCATCCATTCTGCAGAATCATGTTGAGCTGAAGGCCTTCTTGGACTACCTTTGTCAGGGAATTAGGTCCAAATGTTCCACCAAAGAGGCTTCAAACTGGCATGGCATTCTGAAGCATGCGGTGTTTCATTGTCCAGGGTCTGCCTTACCTCTCTGAACATTCAGCCCAGCTGCCCTTCCCGGGTTTTAGAGAGGCCTATAAATATTTATCAGGGGCCGCAATCTTCAGAACCTTGAGCTATTTTACCTCAACTTTGTGAAACACGTGGCTGTCTTAGTCACACATTCACATCCTCATGGGTTGAATTGCTTGTCCACTGCTGCATTATGTTGCCCACTCTGCTATTATCATGTATGTGTAATCGTATTTCACTCTAGATGTTTTATGTCTATGCTGAGCTAAGACAGAATGGTGATGGAAGACAGACTGTTACATAGGTTGGGTGCTTTGGATATTAAAAATCCTCAGATAACTTAATATCTTAGAACTTAGCTTCAGTAAGGGGATAAACTGTATATGTGGTAGGATTCAGATTGTAGTTTTCCACTTACTCATTTAGGTCACCTTGGGCATATTCCCTGAAGTACTTTGTGCTTCCATATTCTTATTTGCAATAATGAGGATTCATAATAGGGATTATGAAACATAGTGAAGCTAACTAATGCATACCTCATAGAGTCACAGGGGGTTTAATAAGTCAGTATATTGAAAGCATCATGGTTCTAGCACACAATTCCTGTAATTATTACTAATTAGCCACCTATTTAAAAGCTGCTTTGTATGTGTCTTTTCCCACTTGCTGTGGGTGTAGTGAAAGACAAAAAGGTCCTGCTCTTATGGATTCTGCATTCTACTTGGAGAGTTAATAAGCAAATACATGATGGAGAAAACTTCCTATTACCAGTCTTCCTTCCTTTTCCCGACCGATATGTTCTTTTACATGTTTAGATCTCTTTCATAGAAGGCCACTAGCCCATTCTGGAGTGTGGGCAAGACTGAGATGACACAAAATGCAATGGAGTGCAGAGGTAAAACAGAGCATTGGCTGGGCTGTGATCAGGGGCAGGTATTGATCTTCTTACCCTAGAAGCTAGGAGATGATCTTTAAACACACACACACATACACACACACACACACAAACTTCCCAAAGAAAGGGAAAGCTCAGTTCTACAGAAGAATATGCCTGGTGTGTTGACTCATGCTGTGGTTTGTACTGTTGTCCCCCAAAAGCACATGTACTAGATTCTTGGTCCCCAGCCTGTGGCCCCATTGAGAAGTGAGGGAATCTTTAAGAGATGGGTCCCATCAGTGGGGGTAGGTCCTTTAAGGGATTATTGAAATGCTGGACCCTTCCAAACTCTAATTTCTAGCTGCCATGTAGTAATTGAGTTAGCTTGCTCTCCTAAACACTCCTTGCTAGGTCTGCCATTTAAAAAAATACTTTATCTATGCATTTGTACATTCTTGCATTTTTGCTTTCTTTCCAGGATGAGAAAATTCGAGAGAAAGATGGAGGAGTGTGTGTGTGTGTGTGTGTGTGAGAGAGAGAGAGAGAGAGACAGAGACAGAGACAGAGAGAGAGAGACAGAGACAGAGAGACAAACAGAGACAGAGAGAGACAGACAGAGACAGAGAGAGAGAGACAGAGACAGAGAGACAAACAGAGACAGAGAGAGACAGACAGAGACAGAGAGAGAGACAGACAGAGACAGAGAGAGACAGAGACAGAGACAAAGAGAGAAAGAACTTTGGATTCTCAGTTTGGAGCTGTTTTGTCAATTTTAACTTTGGCAAGGACTCCTAGCAGTGTGAGCCTCCCTTTCACATGGTCATTGAAGTGTCAGTGATCTTCCCAACCTCAACTAGGTGAGGTTTCTGCCACCCTTAGAAATGGTTGGTGATTGGAAAGACAGTTTTGGTTGTTACATTAGGCATCTATCAGGTAAAGGCCAAGGTAGGCTAAACATCCTATAATGCATAAGACAACTCTTAAAACCAAGAATTGTTTGGTCCCAGAAGCCTTTAATACAGATGTTGAGAAACCTTGTTCTAACCTTTGCTTTGAGTCAGGAGGAGGAAGACAAAAATCACTGAAATCCAAACTATAAAAATAGTAGTTGAAAATGAAATCTAATTGAGTTAGCATTTCTCTTTAAAGCCAGCTTATCATTTACCATTTCTTAATTTGACATGAATCATTATCCATACGGTATCAATACCAAAATGGAAAAGGCTTCTTCCTGAATTGTTTTGAAATTGTATTATGGTTGTTGTAGAGTTCATGGGAATTGATGGACCTTTCTGGATACCAAAGTCTTCACATGCTCTTGTCCCTTAAATAAAATGTACATAATCTTTGTGGGCAAAGACTTTTTCTGTAGATCGTGGAAGGGTTCTCTTTGGATATAGCGCTTTGGCTTTTTTTTTTTTTTTTGGTTATGGGGCTTGAACTCAGGGCTTGGGCGCTGTCCCTGAGCTCTTCAGTTCAAGGCTAGCATTCTACCACTTGAGCCACAGTGCCAATTCTGTTTTTCTGGTGGTTTATTGAGGTAAGGGTCTTATGGACTTTCCTTCCCGGGCTGGCTTTGAACTGTGATCCTCAGATCTCAGCCTCCTGATAGCTAGGATGATGGGTGTGAACCACCAGCACCTGGCTTGGCTTTGGATTTGTGTGGGCACAGGGCTAATTTCTGTATCAGTGCTTCAGCTACAGGCCATCTCACTGGTGTCTATGAACGTTGAGATGGTTCACACCACAGGTGTTTGTGGAGATAGTAGTGGAGTAGATTTTCAATGGCTCAAAATGGCCAGGAATTCATGGCTTGAAAATGTAGGGAGGGAAATGCAGAATGCTGATTTCAGCTGGGCCTTTGGCACTGGTATGGGGGCAGAGCTGGACGGGTATATCATCACGCCTTTCAGGGTTGCATACTCCTGTCTGCAGTGATAGTTGTGGCATCAGGAATGTTGATGACGGAAGGCATGCGTCCTCCAGGCCTGCGGTGGTGTGCGCTAGTAGCAGTGGTGTGAGGCTGGGGCCATGGGCAGAGGATGGGCCTTAGATCTCAGGGTATGGAATCCCTGATTCTTCATGTATCAAGGGTAGTACTCCCTGCTGCAGTGGACCCTTTGTCCCATGTTGTACAGGACACTTCATGGGGATGTGCCAGACCACCGTTGCACCGCTGAGCCAAGTTGTGTTAGTGAGATTGCAGCCATTGGTGTGAGAGTAGTAAAAGTGCTG
>NW_012267286.1:7482609-7485852 GCF_000151885.1 Dipodomys ordii
AAAGTTCGTTTTCGACATAACGACTTGTACATCTCATTGTTGCAATGAGTCCACCTGTATCCCTATTTAAAATGATTTGTTTTTCCCCTTCCCCTCCACAAATTATACCGACGTGAAATACAGTGAAATCAGGGGTTATACTGTGGGGGAGGGACATACAAAGCAACAAAGAAATAATCTTATAAATGTGTTAGAAACAATCGCATGAAAGAAAAAAAACATTTGAATACATATCTTATGGTCCATTTCCCTAACATCACCTTCTCTGGCCTTTTCTGCTTGCCAACAGGTCTCTTTCTTGATACCCTATTTAAAGAGGCATTCATCTTCTATCTCTCCTCTCTTAACCCTGTTTTATTTTTTACACAGTGTACATCCTTTCTCCTTGTCTTCTTTTCCCCCTCCTTTCTCCTTTTCCCCCTTCTCCCTTTCTCTATCTTTTCTTTCTCTTCCTTTGCCTCTTTTTTTCCTTCCTTTTCCTTCTCTTTTGTTTTGTGGCAGCATTGGGGTTTTGAACCCAGGACCTTATACTTGCTAGGCAGATGTTCTGCCACTTGAGCCACATCTGCAGCCCTCACACAGTGCACTTACTACTGTTGGATATTATAAATGAGGTTTCTTGATTTGCATTTTCTTCTGATAGATGGTAAGCTCACTTGAGAGTGAAGATCTTTGTTCACTTAGCATACTAGTTAGGCCTCTCAGTATGTACTGCTTGAATGAGTGAATGAATGAATGTATGAAAGGAAGAGGCACTGGAATCCACCACTCACTAGTTATATAGTCTTGGTCAATTAACTTTTCTCAGGTTTGACCTCTTCATTTGTAAAACATAATGGTAAGAGTACCTGTGAGGATTAAATTATGTGGTGCATGTAAACTACTAAACATGGCTGTACTCTAAAGAAGACAGAGATCATCTGTTTTATCTCTCACCCTGCTTTGAGTATGTTTAACTATATGTTGGTAAGGAGTTTGTATTTACCTTTTGAAGGACTCAAGTGAACCACAATTTTCCTCTTTTTTCTTTCCTTCCTTTCCTTTTTCTTTTTCCCAGGGGATGCAGAGAGCAACTAATGTCACCTATCAAGCCCACCATGTCAGCAGGAACAAAAGAGGTCAGGTGGTGGGGACCAGAGGTGGCTTTCGTGGTTGCACAGTTTGGCTAACAGGTAAGGTCAAGAGAGGAAAAAAAACAACAAAAATTACCCCTAAAGTCCCCCAAACAAAGCAAACAAAAAACCAAAAACAAACCCAATATTTGTAAGCACATTTAAATATGAACTTTCTTCTTGCAAGGACAACACATAATTAATATACTGTAATTACAGTACAGTTAGATGTAATTCTTGCTGTTCTTATAGGAATAATATTAAATGAAGTAGAAGGGAAAAGCCAGACTTCATTTTAAAGCTACCAGTTAGTAGATACTGCATTAAATTCTCTAAACTTTTGAGTGCAAATAAGACCCAGACTTTTGGGCTGGGAAGGTGGCTCAGTGGTAGAGCGCTTGCCTTGCATGCATGAGGCCCTGGGTTCGATTCCCCAGCACTACATAAGCAAAAAGAAAAAAAACCCGGAAGTGGCGCTGTAGCTCAAGTGGTAGAGCGCTAACCTTGAGCTGAAGAGCTGATGGACAGCGCCCAGGCCCAGAGTTCAGGCTCCACCACCGGACCCCCCCCCGCCCCCCCCAAAAAAAGACTCAGACTCTGTTTCAAGATGCTAACAGTGTACACTATATGAAGAGAAAGAACGAGGGATAGGAGGTTCATAGAATCAGTGTGTATCTTTCAGCTTTTGCTTTAGTCTCTCTAATTTTTTTCCTGTGTTGGTTTTTCTAAACATCTCCCTTTGGGCTTAGCTGTGGCAGGATGATAAGAAGATAAATTGATTCCAGTTTTTGAAGTAGCTTTAAAAATGATGAATCCTTTCACATGTAAGAATTGTATTTAAAACTGTAGTAGATCTTGATACACTTCCTACTAAAATTGTATCCAGTTTACCACACAGTGTGGGAGAGAGTCCCCTTTCCAGTGTCTATGTCAGCTCTGGATTTATTAGTCCTGGACACTTTGTGATGGTCAGAAATTTTTTTCTTAAGTTGCATGTTTCAGTTCCATAGCAGTCTCACATTCTCCTTACCTTTCCTTTGTAAGTCTTACCTAAATTGTTAAATTGTTGCTTTTTTTTATTGTTCAGGTTTGTAACCCTTGTATGCATTCTCTTGTAACAAATCTCTCTCTACCTTTTAGTTATATAACTAACTTGATTCAATATTCAGTAACCACAGCCAGTTCTTTTATTAGGGCTTGGTAACTAAGGATCCCTTAATTAGAATAAAGATATAAGAGCTTGCATTTCCTTGGTAAATAGTCTTTTCAAGATGATCCTCTGTTAGGATCTGAATTCTCTCAGTTTTTATATTTTATAACCTCAGGTTATCTTTTGCACAGCTTGACTGGGTGACATACTTTCTCTGTCTTGGAACTTTTAATACAGTATTTCATCTTCTTTTGGGATTTAATGTGGTTATGAAGTAGTATGAGGCTGCTTTTTCCATTTGATGCCTGAGTATTCTTTTTTTTCCTCTGCTTTAGAAGTTTTGCCTTTCTCATTGATGGCATCATCTGTAGTTGATTTTTGTCTGTGGTATGGAGTTATCTGTTATCTACCTGCTGCCATCTAGATGGATCAGTTCTCTCAAATGTTTGTATTGATTAGAGTATCCTTTCTTTGATATATAGTGTCAGCTGTTGTGTATCAGGTCTCCACATGTGTGTGGGTTTGTTGTGGGGGTCCTATCTGTTCAGTGATGGATTTGCCTTAACGGATACTTCTTTCTATAAGTCTTGAGATGGCTGACACCATCAGCTGAAGCACACACTGGTCATCTCTCTGGCATTGTGGCCTCAGAGAATTTAGTAGCTGTCATCTCCCAAATAAAAGGACTACAGGGAAGCCCCATAGCTTTTCAGTCCTGCAAGTTACACATCATTATTTCATTACTTTTTTGGGGGATATAGCTTTCATTCAGTTAGCCCAGATTCAAGAGTGGGGTTTTAGATTGTGTTTTTTTTTCTTCTCTCTCTCTTTCTTTTTTTTGGGGGGGGGGTCTGGTCGTGGGACCTGAACTCTAGGCCTGGGCGCTCAAGGCTAGCACTCTACCACTTGAGCCACAGCGCCACTTCCGGCTTTTTTCTTTTTGCTTATGTGGTGCTGAGGAATCGAACCCAGGGCCTCAGG
>NW_012267286.1:7485902-7511896 GCF_000151885.1 Dipodomys ordii
CTTTTTTCTTTTTGCTTATGTGGTGCTGAGGAATCGAACCCAGGGCCTCAGGCATGCAAGGCAAGCGCTCTACCACTGAGCCACCTTCCCAGCCCCCTTTCTTTCTTTCTTTCTTTCTTTCTTTCTTTCTTTCTTTCTTTCTTTCTTTCTTTCTTTCTTTCTTTCTTTCTTTCTTTCTTTCTTTGTGAAGATTAAACCCAGGGCCTTATACTTATTAGGCAAGTGATCTAATACTTGGGCTATGTCACCAGAAAATGAGTCACATTGTTGAAGAGTTCATAGAAGTAGATATTTGGCTCTAAGCATCTTTGGGAAGTACAATCCATGGTACTCATCAAATAAATATGTACTATGTAAAGCAGCTGCTACTCTACTGTCAATGTACCCGTCTTCTATGTTTCATCTTCAGTTAGCCTTCTTTGCTACCGTGACTTCTTTAAGAGCATTGATATAGGAAGCTTTAGTATTTTGTCTTTTGCCTTGTAACTTCTGTGGCTATAAATTCTCCTAAGAACTCAATAAGCTGGCAAAGCACTAGTGTACCCATCAGCTCTTTCCTATTTGTTGTTGTTTAATGAATCATCACCCTGGTATAGAAGTGTGGAAATGAGGATGTTCTTTTAAGGTTTTAGCATTATAAATGGGTACTTTTATCATGGTGGTCGGTGAGGGGGTGACTATCTTGGAATAAGGAGGTAACTCCATAATTTCATTTACTTTTATCCCTTGCTTCTCTCCCTTCATTAAATATAATTTGAGTATTAATAAAAATTGGTATGTAGCTTTAGAATAATGTTAATAAGACAACCAAGTGAATGTCTGATAGAAGACCCCTTTTGAAGTTTACTAGTGAGTGCTAGGATACCTTTGGGCATGAATATCAATAAGTTATTATATATAAACTTTAGATAGTTTTCATATATAATAATATGAATATAATGAGTATGATGGAGGTTGTTATGTTAAAAGTCTTCATTACTAAATAGCTGTCTTTCTAACTTTCCACATGGACACTGTCTGGCTGTTTAATGTAGGCTTGTCTGGGGCGGGGAAGACTACCGTGAGCATGGCCCTGGAAGAGTACTTGGTTTGCCATGGCATTCCATGCTACACTTTGGATGGTGACAATATTCGTCAAGGTCTCAATAAAAATCTTGGCTTTAGTCCTGAAGACAGAGAAGAGAACGTTCGGCGCATTGCAGAAGTTGCTAAGCTCTTTGCAGATGCTGGCTTAGTGTGTATCACAAGTTTTATATCACCTTATACTCAGGTATGTGTTTGGGACAATCTGTTCTGATTTCATTGATCAAAAATACAGTAGTAAGCAAAGCACATAATATAACATGAGTGTGTGGCTAAATCCTTTTCCCCCACATATATCCAAATAACCTGAAACTTATGTGTTGTTATTTGTGTGTGTGTGTGTGTGTGTGTGTGCGTGTGCCAGTAGTGGCTATTGTTATACCAGTTGAACCATCCCTCTAATTCCAGCTTTTTGCTGTTTAATTGGAGATAAGAATCTCATAGATTTGTCTACTTGGACTGGTTCTGAACTTTAACCCCTCAGATCTCAGCCTCTTGAGTAGCTAGGATTATATACATGTGCCACTGGTGCCTGGTTATGCTGTAATTTTTAAAGTAAATCCAGTTTTGCTAAAACCTGCTGTAAAGGAATTCAAAAGATAGCCAAGTTGTTGAATTCAAGTCAATGCTAGCCTGACTTTTCAGTTCAGTCAACCTAGTGGGAATATTTGACAGGTGTCAGACACCAGGGAAAGTCCAAGTGTCTTTCAGGACTTCTTCCCTCATAGTTTTTTTTTTTTTTTTCCCAGTCCTAAGGCTTGAACTCAGGGCCTGAGCACTGTTCCTGAGGTGGTTTTTGCTCAAGGCTAGCACTTTACCACTTGAGCCACAGTGCCACGTCTAGCTTTTTGTGTTTATGTGGCACTGGGGAATTGAACCCAGGTCTTTGTGCATGCTAGGCAAGAACTCTACCACTAAGCCATATTCCCAGCCCCTCATAGTTCTTTGATCAGCTCTTATCAATGCTTTCTCTTATTTTAAAGACCATAGCAATGTCAGATCACTTTTTGTATTCCTCTGAAGAAAGTTATGTGGATTTTTAACACAGGATTTGTTTCTCCTCTGCTAAGAAGGCACCCTGCTTCCTTCTGCCCTTCCCTTCTCCGTTTACTTCTGTTTATGTTTTTGTATGTACTCTGTTGTGGTTATGGGTTTCTCCTCTTGAATAGCTCCCCTCCTCCCTCAGGCTGTGTGGTCCTTCTCTTTTGTACCTTGACACACCATTTTATAAGACCCCCAACTTGTTGGTGCTTCTCATACTAGCAGTAATGCCTAACAATGTAATTAATATCTATCATTTATCCAACATTATGTACTGGTAAGTGTGGTGAAGAGCTCTTCACGTAAATTGACGCCTGATTCTCATCCTGCAGTATGAAAGGTAGATGGGAGGAGAGTAAGATGTTCATTGTTCAGTCACAAATCCTTACATGAGTGACTTGTTCCCAGGTATACGTGGTTGACTCAGATGAGAACTTGTACTCAGGCACTGTCTTTATGACCACACTCTATCCATTGTGCTGTGCTGCCTTCAGATCTCAGTTTTTTCTATATTATCATTCTGTCTTATTTATCTTTGTAATCTAGATATCACTCCATTTCCTGGCAGTGGTTGGTGTCTGTTAAACAACTGATTATTGGGGCTGGGAAGGTGGATCAGTGGTAGAGCGCTTGCCTTGCATGCCTGAGGCCCTGGGTTCGATTCCACAGCACCACATAAAAAAAAAAGTCGGAAGTGGCACTGTGGCTCAAGGGGTAGAGCGTTAGCCTTGAGCTGAAGTTCTGAGGGACAGCGCCCAGGCCCAGTGTTCAGGCCCCACAACTGGACCCCCCCAAAAAAAAAACAAAAAACAAAAAAACAACAACTGATTATTTTGTAAGGAAGCTCATATATGAAACACACAATGGTTCAAGTAGAGGTTTTGGAGCTGGACACAAATAGGCTAAGTTGTCAGTCTGGCTTAGCTTCCTCAGCTCAGGTGATTTCTACCTTACAGGGCTGCTCTGAGGAGTTGAGTTATCTTTGCAAAGTCAAGCACAGGATCTATTTTGTGATAAGTATTTAATATTACAATAAATAATAGCACATTTCTAGCACAGTAGCAGACACATTTTGATGGTTATAGAGATGTCATTTTTAAAATAAAAATTGAACTGGGCACTTCTGGCTCATGCCTGTAATCCTAGCTACTCCAGATTCTGAGATCTGAAGATTATGGCTCAAAGCCAGCCCCGGTAGGAAAGTCTCTGAGACTTATCTCCAGGTAACCACCAAAAAGCTAGAAGTAGAGCTGTGGCTCTAATTGATAAAATGCTAGCCTTAAGCACAAAAGCTCAAGTATAGCCCTCAGCCCCTGAGTTCAAGCCCCAAGACTGGCGCAGAAACAAACCATAATAACAACAACAACAACAATAATAATTGACCTGGATCTAAAAATAACTTATATAAGTTCATTTAATTGAACCAAAGCAGTAGTCCTACAAAGTTTCCTGGAGACTACTTTTTGTTTTCTTGAAACCTTAGGATCAGTGTCAATATATTATCAGTTTAAGTGTAACAAAGGAAATAAGTAAGCAGAATGTGAGTTGTTTAGGTTTCTGAATCCCTGGATGTGAAAGTGTTGCAAGGTAACATAACAGTGATGTTCTTGTACCTTCTGGGCATTGATGTGGTACTCAGAAAGTGGTAGTCACTAAGGCCTTATTTGGAGATATGTCACATGGGTCTTGGGTATCTAAAAGTACACACTGATCTGCTGTTTGGCATTCCTTGTTTTTATAGTGTGGAACTGCATCTGTAAAAGGCCTAAGCATGAGGTTTGGACTGTAATTAGGGCGTGCTGAAATCGTTGATAAAGTCTGCATTGAACCAGTTAATACAGGGCATGTAGAAGTGCACCTAAGGTGAGCAGAGGGCTCTGACAAAGCTGAAGTGACACCAGTATTATGAGCTGGGTCAAGTATGGGGAGCAGGAATGATGTGAAGTCACATTAGAGGAGTCTGTGGGGATAATGCTGTGAAACACAGCAGGAATTCTAGACTTTGAAGCACTGAAAGATACCTATGGTAAAGGGAAGCTTAAAAAATAACATTAGGTGTGTGTGTGTGTGTGTGTGTGTATGTGTGTGTGTGTGTGTTTGAGTGTGTTTGAGATAGGTACTTGCTATGTAGTCCAGGCTACCCTTTCTGCTTCTGCTCTCTGAGTTCTGGGATTACTGATATACACCACATTCTTAGTTGAATTCATTTGTTTTGAGTGGAGGAGCATGACTTGATATTTTCAGGAGCAAGATCCAGTGGGAAGGGATAAGGCTGAACATTTCAGATGAAGTGGAGAGAAGGGGTTGAATGAGGTCCTGTAGGAATCCCGGAGAGGGCTTGTGATTTAGATGATGTGAAAGATCGAGCGGCACGGAGAGTGAGATTCTTCGTCTGCAGATAGAATTTGCATGAAGAGTTGACTGAGAGCTTTCATGCCTGGGGATTTTTCTCTTTTGAAATAGGAAGAATGGTGAGTAGGCATGGTTTGTCAGGGTATCTATGAGGAAGGTGGCTGAAGCTAACCTGAACTCCATTGGAAACAGGAATAGGGGACGTAGGCACAGACCAGCTTTGAAAAATACTGGCTGTGCTTTGGTGTAGAGTATGGAGGAACAGCTTGCATTTGAGAACAGCAAGGTGAGTGATATCCTCTGGGCTGAACTAGTAGAGACCAGAAGAGGGGGTTGACTTTCAAAGGAGTGGGTCTCAGGATGGGGGTGGAGGAATTTTAGACAAAGTGATGAAGAGTTAGATTTAAGAGTTGTGCAGCAAAATTAAGTTTGGGTTGTGCTAGATAGGAGACATGGCTATGGGGGCTTATATGTGGCAAGGAAATAAACTAGGATTGTGTGTGTGTGTGTTTGTGTGTGTGTGTGTGTGTGTGTATGTGTGTGGTTGTGTGAAGTTGCTTTTTTTCTTTTCTTTTTTCTCTTTGTTTTTTATTGTAAAAATACTGTACAGAGGGGTTAGAGTTACATGAGTAAGGTAATGAGTACATTTCCTATTGAGCATTGTTACCTCCTCCTTTGTTTTTCCCCTACTATCCCTTTCCTCCTCACCTCCCCAATGAAGTTGCTTTTATGCCAGCTGAGTCTGAACATCATATGAAGAGAGGCCAGATATCATTTGCATTCTAGCTGAACTTTGGCTCAGGTTTCCCATAGAATTTAGGTGAAAATGCTGGATATGGCAGCACATACCTGTAATCCCAGTCACTCTTGAAGTGGAAATAACCAGGATTGTGGTTGGAGACCATTTGGGGCAAAAAAACAAGACCCCATGACAGCAGCTGGACCATGTATGGTAGACAGGTCTGTAATCTCAACAAGGCAGGAGGCATAGGTAGAAGAATCATAGTCTGAAGCTGAGCACAAAGCTACAAGGCCCTGTTGGAAAATTACTAAAGCAAAAAGGGCTGAGGACATGGCTCAAGTGCTAGAGTACCTGCAAGTCGGAGGCTCTGTGTTCATACCCTAGTACTGTCCAGAAAAGGAAAAAAGATGGGGCTGGGATGGTGGATCAGTGGTAGAGCGCTTGCCTTGTATGCCTGAGGCCCTGGGTTCGAGTCCTCAGCACCACATAAGCAAAAGAACAAAGAAGGAAAGAAGTTAGCTGATAGTTTTCATGGTACAGCCACTGTTTCATGTTGACTTTATTCAGCATTATGTCTGTTAAACTTATTATGAAAAGTGATTATTATTAACATCTTGGATTTCTTTATTCATTTCAATTTATTTTTAAAACATAAATTAACTTTTAGCTTGGTATGTTTTTCACTATCAGTGGTACAGTCTTCTTTTCTTAGATATGAATGTGGCAGTTAAGTTTGTGTGATCACATTTTTAGTTTTTCTTTTTTTTGTTTCTATTAAAATCCCCTCTTTTTCAGGATCGCAACAATGCAAGGCAAATCCACGAAGGTGCAAGTCTACCTTTCTTTGAAGTGTTTGTCGATGCTCCTCTGCATGTTTGTGAACAGAGGGATGTCAAAGGACTCTACAAAAAGGCACGAGCAGGAGAAATTAAAGGCAAGTAATAATTTCTTCCCAGTTTCTCTGTGTTTTAGTAAGACATTTGAGATTTTTGCTCAGGTTTGTACTCTATGACTTCAGTCACAATTGACTTTTTGGTCAGCTTAAGGGTCTCACAGACTTTCCTTCCCCACCTGGCTTCAAAGTGGGATCCTCAGACCTCAGCCTTCTGAGTAGTTAGAATTATAGTTGTGAGCCACCTGTACCCTGCTGATATTTGGTCTTTTTGTGTACAGGGCAGACTTATCTTTTCTAGAGATTGAAAGTGTTTACATGACATTTGAGAGACAATGGATGTTATTACAGTGTTCTCTTAGGCTCAGTGTTATTGGTTATATTGGGACCTTGCTTATAAATCAGAGTGGGGCCCGTAAGAGATAGTGAAATCCTTCCTGGATTAACAGCTATTAGCGCCTTTACAGTCTTTATTGTCATGAAAGTATAGGAAGTCCCATAATGATTAGGAAAAATACCTAAACTATAAGCTGACAAGGATAAGGTTCTTTCCTTATTTATATCATAGCATTTGGGATGGGCTTCTAATCCTTCTGTGTGGGACTGTGAGTCAACATATTACAGATTCCTTCCTCCTTCCGTTTTAATGGTGCACTTGCCGAGTATCAACCGTGATGAATACAAGACACTGAAGGAGAAATTTAGCTCTGTTACTTATTTACTGGAAGCAGAGAGCATGCTGACCTTTAAAGATTCAAGACAGATCACTCAGTGAACACTGTTTAGGGATGATTGATTCATGCAGATCACTTTTCTTAAACTTCCCACCAGGGGGTAAGATGGCCTGTGACCATCTGAGCAGGCCCTGGGTACTCTGTGCATTCCATTTCTAGCCCTGAAAATGCTTGTTAATCTGGGTTCTTCTGTTTTTAGATCTGGGAGCACTTCAGCAGTTGGGGCATGTTCTTTCTGTGTTGACACGTAGGTCTGTGGGCGAGACTAATGTCCTTCCATGCCGCCTTGAGGTTCAGCTCTTGTAGTTCCTTTGCCCCCAACAGGCTGGCATGTTCTTGACTTGGATAGAACAGACTCTCTGACTGGAACAGTTTAAGACAGAGGGAGAGAGATGGATTATGGTCATCATGATGGTGACTTTCCATTGCAGGTTTTTTTTTTGTAAACAACTGGCACAGAGAAGCATATGGTATGTTCAGGGTCCTCACATTAAGACTTTTCACTTACTTTAGTGTTATGATCCTTTTTGTAAGTGTGTATTGGTAAGGGAGGGTAGATTTATCTTGCTAGCTGGAATAAGCTAACTTGAGCGTATGAACACAATATTGAACATTTTTCTATCTTGAAAATTTAGTCACTGTGTTAGAAGGTGTTAATGGCTCACACCTGTAATCTTAAGTACCTAGGAGGCGGGTTGGGAAGGTGGCTCAGTGGTAGAGTGCTTGCCTTGCATGCATGAGGCCCTGGGTTCGATTCCTCAGCACCACATAAGCAAAAAGAAAAAAAAAACAGAAGTGGCGCTGTGGCTCAAGTGGTAGAGCGCTAGCCTTGAGCTGAAGAGCTGAGGGACAGTGCCCAGGCCCAGAGTTCAGGCCCCATGACTGGACCAAAAAAACCCCCAAACAAACAAAGTACCTAGGAGGCTGAGATCTGAGGATGGTGGTGTGAAGCTAGACCTGGAAGGAAAGCACATGAGACTCTTAATAAATTACCCTCCCCAAAGCCAGAAGTGGACTTCTGACTCAAGTGGTAGGACACTAGTTTTGAACAAAAAGAAGCACAGGGACAGCCCGTAGGCCCTGAGTTCAAGCTCTAGGACAGGCCCTAAAACAAAACAAAACTACTTAGCCACAGTATGGCCCAAAGCATACCTATCACTGATATAGTAAATGCTCATTGGATAGATGAAAAGGGAGGCAGGAGAAAGGATGTTAAACACATATAGCAGGGTTTTTTTTTTATTAGAAAGGTATTATTTGGGGATAAGAGGCAGAGATAGATAAGACCAAATCCAAAAGATCTCTGGTTTGTACCCTGTTGCTGGGAGCAGGTTTATGTTTATCTACTCTCCTTTTACTTTTCCAAGTGTTGGGTATATTCCTCAGAATACACATTGATACCGTGCTATTAAGGGGTGTGTATGTGCATGTGTGCGCTTATTCTCACGTATTGGTTTACTTGGAAAATTAATAAATGAAACCAATACATGAGAATAGACTATAGAGTTATTTGTTTTGTTATTTATTCGTGAATTGTTGAGATAGGTTTTATCAAGTAGTCCAGGCTAGCTTCAAACTCAGGATCATCTTGTCATTGCCTTCTGAGAACTAGAATTACAAGTATGTGTTGCCTATTAAGAGTTGTTTACTTCAAAAAATCATTTATACCTGGGTGCTGGTGATTCATGACAGTAATACTAATTAGTATTCAGGAAGCTGACATCTGAAGATTGCAGTTTGAAGCCAGCCTGGGTAGGAAAGTCCACAAGATTCTTATCTCCAATTAACTTCTGAAAAGACAGAAATGGAGCTATGGCTCAAGTGGCAGAACGCTAGCCTTGAGCAAAAAAGTTCAGCACCAGTCCCTGAGCTCAAGTCTCAGGAGCAGCGCGAGCACGCGCACACACACACACACACACACACACACACACACTAATTTACTTGTCAGAATGGTGTTTAACAAGTCTTCATAAAATGCTGTGGTGGCAGCCACTTAAGAACAGAAAAGAGGGCTGTGAATGTGGCTTAGTGGTAGAATGCTTGTCTAGTATGCATGAAGTCCTGGGTTCAATTCCTCAGTACCACATAAACAGAAAAAGCTCAAAGTGGTGCTGTGGCTCAAGTGGTAGAGGGCTAGCCTTGAGCAAAAGAAGCCCAGGGACAGTGCTCAGGCTCTGAGTTCAAGCTCCAGGACCGGCCAAAAAAAAGGACAGGCTTACATAGATTATTGAACCTCTAGGTTTTATAGACCTACATATACCATTTACTGGACAGTATAAACGTATGCTATTCTAATATCATGATTACTACTCAAGTAGTTATAATTATATACTTGAATATAAGTGTTTTTTTTCTCACAGCATGCATTTGTCATAATTACCTGTGGGATTACTTGGCTAGGAGGAGAAGTTGTGGATTTCTGTAATGTTAAAGCCAGCTCTTCTAATCAAGGGCTTCTCTGGCTCTGAGATATATTGATGTTGCCTTGGGAACTTGTGTAATTCAGTGACCAAGCTCTGTCTGAGACTGGTGGAATTGTGAGAGTGGGACCTGGCCATTGCAGTGTATAGCTTGCGCTGGGAAGGTGGCTCAGTGGTAGAGCACTTGCCTTGCTGGTGTTCTAACTAGACATTTCTTCCCAGTTATTGTTTTCTGTATATTTGTGAGCACAACCAGGAATCTTGGTAATGCAGTTTTTTTTTTAAGTTTGCTTTTAGAACTTCAATGGTGCTTAGAAATCTGAAATAGAAAAAAAAATGAAGTAAGTATATGCTTTTGAGCTCTTTTGTTATTGGTGCCTAACAACAGTGGTTTTGAATTTTTGTTGAGCGTTCTTACCTAAGAGTGAACTAGGTTCTTTAAGGCAGACAGGCATTGAATAACTAATGCTGGTGTGTTGTTAGTGAGGGGAGTCAGACAGGAATAACCTATCCTGGCTCAGTGAGCCCATTTTGAGTTTGTTCCTTTCTCAATGATTACATGGTAATACATATGTAGTTGGGAAATTCTAAAGAGAGGCTAATACTTACATTGGTCACATCCGATTTTGGAATCTATTTGGTGATGTAGTAGCCTCTTATTTATGATTTAAGTAATAGTACTGTTAAATTGTCTTGCTTCAGCATGTCTTACATGTTCACAGAAACCTGCAGAGCTTTGGTTTGGCCACAGATATAGTCCTTGTGAGTATAATGGACAGATTGACTTAAGCTTTTATAGACCTGCACTGAACCTTGTCAGGTTTGATTGTATGCACAGGGCTTAGGTCTAGGCCTGTATTCCTGTGGAATTCATTCCACTGGTATTCATTCCTTATGTCACTAACAATTTAGGCATTGAATTGGTTGGTTGACCAACATGTTGTGGCCAGAGTCTGGCAGGAATCTAACCTTGTGACTTGCTGAAGAGCAATGATTCAGTGTTCACTGATTTAGTTTTGTGGCAACTTTATTGGCTGTCCCTACAGTGAGTAGTGAGAACTGTCTGTGTGTGCTTAAAGAAGAAATACAAGTTTAATTGAAATCATCTCCTAAGAAAGAAGTGTCACTTTCATAACGCTGTAGCTGAGAAGGGAGCGCAGATGGTAATTTCAACATGGATTTGCACTGAAGAAATGTTCATCTCCCTCCCCTCTCCCAATATCATCTGGTACTTTCTAAAGGTTTCACTGGGATTGATTCTGAATATGAAAAGCCTGAAGCCCCTGAGTTGGTGCTGAAGACAGATTCCTGTGATGTAAATGATTGTGTCCAGCAAGTTGTGGAGCTTCTACAGGAACGGGTAAGGGAATGCAAAAGAAACTAATCAGAGAAGAATTATAAACATCTTATTACCACCCCTCCAAAAAAAAATATAACATTACTATTGAGTAATACAAGTACTTTAAATTCTTTATCATAGCAAGAGTTTCCTGTAGGTGTCATAGTGTTATGGGCTATGTTAAACATAGACAACCTATGAAATATCAGTGAACATTAAGTTCAGTAAGTTGGCAGGCATGGGGGTGAGGGGTGTTGTCAAACAGTCTTTTATTTTGTGAGTAATTTTGCCACAAAAATGCCTAATAGTAGAAGTCCAGCCATGATTATACTAGTATATTATTACCATTATATTATGAATTTAAAAAGTTTTTATGTTGGTGGTACTGAGGTTTGAACTCAGGGCCTGTGCTAGCCAGGCAAGTGCTCTATCATTTGAGCCACACCCCTAGCCATCTGTGTTTTTGAGGTTATTTTCCCAGATAGGGTCTCACTTTTTGCCTAGGCTAGTCTGGAACTACAATCCTCCTACCTATACCTCTGGCATAACAGTGATTATAGGCTTGAGCCATTGAACCCAGCACATATCATGGCTTTCTATTGTATGGAAGAGGGTAATATGGCCTGGAACTTCTCAGAGAATGATAGTGATCTATCCATGGATATAATTGTGGCAAGTAGAGTTTTCTTTCTTTGATACTCAGTGTTACTTTGAAGAGATTCTTCTGAAATGGATTCTACCTGGAGTTCTTTATTTAATGTCATTTAGTAAGAAAGATAAAGTATTCCTCTGTCCATGAAAAACATGTTTTCAGCATGCTGTACAATAGGTGTTTCAGGGCAATGAGTTCTTTGGTTACCAAGGGAACTTTGTTTTACTGTCATATCTTGATGGTCTTGAGGAGCTTCATTCTCTCTCCCTGGCTCGCTCTTTCTTTATATGTGTGATGTATGTGTGTGTGTATGTGTGATTGTGTGTGTGTGTGTGTGTGTGTACAGAGAGAGATAGTATTGGGGTTTCACACTTAGTAGACAGGCACTCTGCCACTTAATCCCTATACTCAGTCCATTCATTTTTTTCACACATTTCAGTTGGCATGCATTTATTGAAGAATATAGAAGACACTGGTGGCTGGTAGCTCACACCTGCAATCTTAGCTATTCAGGAGGCTGAGATTTGTGGATTGCAGTTTGAAACCAGCCTGGGCAAGAAAGTCCTTAAGCACCAACCCCTCCAAACAACAACAACAACACCTGGAAGTGAAGCTGGGTGTCAGTGTCTCATGCCTGTAATCCTAACTACTTGGAGACTGAGATCTAAGGATTGCAGTTCAAAGCCAGCCCAGGAAAGAAAGTCTAGGAGACTCTTATCTCCAGTTAATCACCAGAAAACTTGAAGTGGCACTATGGCTCAAGGTAGTAGAGTGCTAGCCTTGAGCAAAAGAGATCATGGTCAGTGCTCACGCCCCAAGTTCAAGCCCCACAACTGACAAAAACAAACCAAAAAAACCCAAACTGGATATGAATTTGTGGCTCAAGTGATAGAATGCTAGCCTTGAGCAAGGATGCTCAAGAGACAGCATTCAGTCCCTGAGTTCAAGCCTCATAACCAACAAAAACAAAATAAAACAAAAAAAAAGAAGGTAGAAGACACTAACAAATAGCCAGTATATTTGGTGTAAAAATTTCCCCTAACCCTTGATTGGTCACTAGATGGCCTTCTAGGATTGCATTTTAACTCAGTTTCTTATGACATAAGTAAGTAGATTTCTTGCTGGTTTTAATCTAAAGTGATATTTTAAATATTGGTTTTTAATCTTACCAGGAATCTAGATTTACTAGTGCTATAAATTATTTAAAAGTTTGTCTTTTTTTTTTTTAAAAAAAAACAACAACAAAATGGTGGTTAGTGCTCTAAATGGATTTTATACTACACATAAAAACCAGACTTTGTAGCTCAGTTTTAAAGTGTTGCCAGAATGTCATTTGTGTTCATGCTCTGGATGCATGTAGTTTAGATAATAGAAATTCAACAGTTGCATGAAAATATGAACGAGCCCTAGCATTCAAACCTGCTGAGCAGATTTGGCTGTAGAGAAAAGGTACAGGGAATAACTTACAGGAAAACTTACAACTTTGGAATCACTGTGTTTTTGCCCCCATGTTAGGTTGGAGTTCTTAGGAAGAGTTCAATATGACAAGAGTTTTTGTTTTCTTGTAGTGAATGTTGCTTGTGCTGGCTGCGTTTCCAGGTGAAAGCAATTACCTGAGCTAAGGCTATAGGTTCGGACTAGGTTAGATCTTAGATGATGTACAATCATTAAAAAAAAAGTACACATGTTACATTTTAAAGCTAATATTTAAAACTCATAATATTTAAATAGTCCGGACTTAATACATTTAGAATTTACCCCTCACCAATGGTGGGAGTTAAGTTGTTTACGGATCCCTGCTCAGGACTGCTAAGAGCATCCGTTAAGACCCTGATACCCTTCCGTGTTAGGATTATAGCCTTTGAGATGGTCGGAGTATTAATATAGATTTTTTTTTCTGGCCTGGTTTTTTGGTTTGCAATTTGCTGAAATAAAGGGTTTTATATGGAAAAGATGAAGAAAAACACATTGTTGTTTCTAATAGCCAGTAGAATGAATAGCTCATGTGTCAGGGCTTGGCATTCTGTTTGTCCAGATACTATGTCTCACTTTGAGGTGCTTTTGCTCCTTGTGGATGTGTAGTGCTTGTTTTGGAAAACTGAGATTTGTTGTAGAATGTACTGGAAACTTGCTGCATTTGCATTTTTAAGATTCCTTTGGCATTCCTGCTTGAGTTATTTCTTTTGTCTATATGCATAGAATCTGTGTAGAACTCACTTCCACTGAGCAGAAACTGTGTGCCCCTTGATTTGTTGTTATGTTTGCATTCACCCCAGAAATACTTTATCATTCTAGAAGAGCAAAACTTTATCTTTCTAGGGGAGCAAAACAGTAGCAAACTCCTGAGTTTTTGTTTTAGTGTTGGTTAGGTACTGGGAAAATTTTGTGTCTATGATATGAGGCTAAAATTTCCTTACTATATTGCTAGACGGGGAAATCTAAAAAGGGGAGGATGTGAGCTGTTTCTAAGGGGGAAAAACATACTTTAATTCAAAAACAAAATACAAAAAAGGTTTCTTCTCTATCTTGAAAAGAAAGTAGTTACTTTGTAGGTAAAGCAGGATTTAACTAAAAATGTCTTCATTCTGGAGCATGATATTTGTGCATAAACCACCTAAAATAATTTGGTTATGTTTGTAGTATAACCATTACCCTTTTGGTTTTCAAGAAACACTTAGATTTGTTCATAAGTTATTTGTGTATGTGTGTTATAACAGTGCAGTTGGAAGGCAACTGTAGGCATCATCTAGAGAAACGTTTGTTACTTTGCTGTTTTTGTTTGGATGTCTGCAAGGGCGGTGGAGTTAGGGACCTGTGAACCCATTGCTTTTTTGTGGCCAACTCCTGGCAGAGCTCCTCACAGACACAGTTTTGTGCCTTCGTGCATCACAGTGGTCTGTGCAGAAGTTAAGCTTCAATCCAAACCTTGATGGTGGAAGTAAAATTGAGATAGGCTGGAATATTGTATGTGTAAAAATGTGACTTTAGTGTCATAAAGGAACATACCAAAACTGGAAACAATTAGGTTTCCTGAAGTTTAGATTTTGAGTTAGTTTTGTTACATTTTATTTGAGGTCACTTCTTTTTTTTGAATATAGTCTATCTTTTTTTTGTACATTTTTTATTGTAAAAATGCTGTACAGAGGGGTTACAGTTACACGAGCAAGGTAACTTCTTTTCCATTTTTAATATGAAATGGTCTTCTTTGTCTCTTCTTACTAATTTTGATTAGAGATCTACTTTATTAGATATGAGAATAGCTACTTCTGCCTGCTATTTGCTTGGGAGATTTTGTTCTACTCTTTCTTCTCAAGCCAATATTTGTTTTTGTTAGTAAGATACTTTTTTTTTTCAGGCAACAATGATCAGCTCTTACTTTTTTTTTTTTTTTGGCCAGTCCTGGGGCTTGAACTCAGGGCCTGGGCACTGTCCCCAAGCTTCTTTTGTTCAAGGCTAACATGCTACCACTTGAGTCACAGCGCCACTTGTGGCTTTTTCTGTGCATGTGGTACTGAGGAATCAAACCCAGAGCTTCATGCATGCTAGGCAAGCACTCTACCAGCCCTCAGCTCTTACTTTTTAATTGAACTCGCAATTCTATGTATTTTGGTGGGGGAATTGTGACCATTATTATTCAGTGATAATATTGAAAAGTGTGGGCTAGAAGGTGGCTCAGTGGTAGAGCGCTTGCCTTGCATGTATGAGGCCCTGGGTTCGATTCCTCAGCACCACATAAGCAGAAAAAAAAAAGCTGGAAGTGGCGCTGTGGCTCAAGTGGTAGAGTGGTAGAGTGCCAGCCTTGAGCTGAAGAGCAGAGGGACAGCGCCCAGGTCCAGAGTTCAGGCCCCACGACTGGACCCCCCCCCCAAAAAAAAAGAAAAGAAAAGTGTATGATGTCTACCTGGCTAGAGAAAAGTCCTAGTATCTGAGGGTCTCTATAGAAATATTACCAAGCTTAGGATTGGCAGAGTGCCCAGATTTAGCTATCTAGTGGCTTTGGGGACTTGTAACCAGGCAGAGCCGAAAGCTCCCAGCATGGCACCCAGTGAGCCCCCAGTATTTTCAGCCTCAGCCTTCCCAGGGTGGACTGACCAACATTAGGATAATTAATTGGGGGTAGCACTGTGTAGTAGACATTGCCATTGCTGTGGAGGGAGGATTCCCTTCCCCGCTCTAGCCCCATAGGACTCAGTCTATGGTGGTGGGGCAGAGCTGCTCAATTCATGACATCTAGGAAGCAGAGTGAAGCAGTACCAGGCAATGACACTCCCCAGAGACCAACTTCCTCCAACTAGGCCTACCCCCTTCCAGAGTTCACCATGTCCAAATAATCTGTGCAGAATTTGAATTATCAGTACAGTAAGCCATTCAAAGGTCAGAGATCAAATTGATTTAATTGTCTCTTACATATCCTCTCAGATACACCCTGAGGTGTACTTAGTTAATTTGGCATTTCTCAATCTAATGACAATCAAGATTAGCCATTACTGACAGGAAAACCTTCGTTTGCATGTGTGTGTGTGTGTGTGTGTGTGTGTGTGTGTGTGTATGAATATAGTATATATATGTATGTATATATACTGTGTGTATACACATATTACATATACACATACATATGCATCCAGTGATGCGCTGATTTTTTTCACTAAAGAACTTTTTAACCTTTAATTGCATTTCTGTTATGTAGGATATTGTACCTGTGGATGCCTCTTATGAAGTAAAAGAATTGTATGTACCAGAAAATAAACTTCACTTGGCAAAAACAGATGCAGAAACATTACCAGCATTGAAAATTAATAAAGTAAGCTCTACATTGCTTTTCAAACTAAATGTTACTTCTAAACAGTCATCAGTTTGTTAAATGGGACTTGTATCTGGGTTTGAGGCCAGGACAGCAGTAATGGGGGTGATGGTATTATGGCTTGTATCATAATTTCCAGGGAAGGGAAATGTTTTAATTTGTGAAAAAAATGATTCCCACATAACGATGGCTTTGATTTACTTGTAGCAGTAATACTTATTTTGAAATATCAAAGAACAAAGATTGTGTGAGATTTTAAGGCTTAAGAGAGAGAATGGGCTCTAAAAACATGAAGAAATACTAATCTATATTAATTAAAATGAACATTGCCTCCTTTAAATATGTTTCCTAATCTCCTGCCCAAAATTTGTCTCTCCCTTTCATATATTAAGAATAATTCATGTATTCAGACTAGTTCTGTTGAATATCTTAGCTCTAATGATATCATTAGGTGCCTTTCACAATAAAAGATTACTGAGTTCAATGAAGCATGAAGAGAAAGGAGCACGTAATTTGTTTTAAAATCTTAGAGAATTAAGTTGTACCATTTATGAATGTTTTAGAAATAGATTAAGAAGTAAGGACAGGAAGGATTGGAAGTTGGATTTCTTAGTCTTTCTAGTAAGACAACAGAAAGCCAAGAGACAAAGGGAAATACCCTGTCTGAAAGTAGAGAAGAAGGAAAACACAACTTCCTGAACTTGAAGAAAGACTCTCGTAGCTGCTCAGATTGCTGATAGGTGATGTACTTTGTGTGACTGGGTTGTTAACCAGAGCCCGGGACATGGCAGGAGAGGTGTAGAGCAGAGTAGTTCCAGAAGCTGACTGGAATTCCCATGATGGACAGATACACAGACAGAGACAGACACACATACACATTCACACAATGAGAATGAGACTGATTGAAGGAATCAGGCCCACCAGACTAAAACCTGGAAAGACAGTGGCCTTTTCCTCAAGTAAGTTTATTGCTATGCACCTAAGATATCCTGCCATTCTTGCCCTTTCTCACAAGACATTTCCAAACACCTCACCAGAGGCAAAGGCTGCCTTTTACCTAGGATTTTTTTCAGGAACAAAGATGGTTTGCTGCTGTTAGATATCCTGAAGCACTGGATTCCAAGAGGTACCCATCATAGTCACCACGAAAGGTTTAGACAAGAAGTACAGAGGAAAGCTTGAAGTGCAACCAAATTCTCCATGAATGCCAGTTCTCTTGGGAGTTGAATCAGGGAAATTCTTTTCAATTATTTGATACTTTCAGTGGAATACATTGGTCAAAGTGCTTTGGGAATAAATAGGAGACTCATCATTACACACTGTTCGGTCAAGTTGTCATCTTTTTCTCATTAGAGATCCACTGTTATCTGTCTGATTTAAAAAGAACATTCATCTTATATTAGGGACATGCACAGTTCATCTGTTCTTAATGTTCTGATATGTTAGAAAATCTGAAAGTTCAAGAATTAATGACCTTTGTAAAATGAACAGCACTCTGTTATGATTGCTTTTTCTTTTTTTCTTTTTCTTTTTGCTATTCCTGGGGCTTGAACTCAGAGCCTGGGCACTGTCCCTGAGCTTCTTTTGCTCAAGGCTAGCACTCTACCACTTGAGCCACAGCACCACTTTGGCCTTTTCTGTTTATTTGGTACTGAGCAATCGAACCCAAGGCTTCATGCATGCTAGGCAAGAACCAGTAAACTACATTCCAAGCTTATCTATTTTTTAAAAAAATTATTTAAAGTTTTTTTTTCCTTTTCAGTTTAGGACAGTGATTATTGAAGTATAGTTTGCAGTCCTTCATTATCAGCATTTTCTTGGAATGAGATAGAACTATAAAATCTTGGGCCCTACTGAATTAAAAACTGAGAGTGAAGCAATCTTTTATTTTAACAATACTTGCAAAGGTGTGTGATGTGCAGTAAAATTAGAGAGCTACTGCCTTAGACGAGATTGTCCTTATGAGAAACATATAGAGTATTCCTTACCTGACCCGTGGCCTTGTAATTCCTCTGTACATCACCTTTATAAGAACAATAAATAATAATTTAAGAGAGTAGAAACGCGTTATTTTAGTGTAGCATGTGTGTTTTCCTATGTGTAGTTTCCTACTGCTTTCATTCTTTGGTAGAATTGTGTAATCTCTAACCATTTTTAAAATGGGTGTTGCCATTACTTTCCAAACTAAATCGTGAAAGACTTTTACTACGTGGGTTTGTAAATGGATGTAATAGGGATTTTTCTTCGCTGTGTAATTTTCCAGGTGGACATGCAGTGGGTGCAGGTCTTGGCAGAAGGCTGGGCAACGCCCCTGAATGGCTTCATGCGAGAGAGGGAGTATTTACAGTGCCTTCATTTTGATTGTCTTCTGGATGGTAAGGTAGTTTCCATCCCAAGGTTCCTTTCGTATGGGAGTGGCATTATATAGTTTCAGGGCTTTGTCACTGTTTGCAAATGCTAGTGGACACATGTTAATAAAGGTAGCTTTCAGAGCTGGGAAGGTGGTTCAGTGGTAGAGCGCTTGCCTTGCATGCATGAGGCCCTGGGTTCCTTTCTGCAGCACCACATAAACAGAAAAAGGTGGAAGTGGTGCCATGGCTCAAGTGGTAGAGTGCTAGCCTTGAGCTGAAGAGCTGAGGGACAGCGCCCAGGCCCAGAGTTCAAGTTCCACAACCAACCAAAAACAAAAAACAAACAAAAGAGGTAGCTTTCAAAAGGTAAGTTATTATCAGCACTGAACATTTTGCATGACTGTGAAATCCTATGTCCGTTTTCCTGATTGTGTTTCCTTGTAGAGGAAGAGGGAAAACCTGGTGATTAGGGCTAAAAATGGGCCCTAAAAGCACATATAATTCCCTAGTCCTCATGGAAAAGTTCCCCTCCCAGGAACATTCACACCAAAGCATGCCACCCTGAAGCCATGGTCCAGCCTTCTAAAGGGGAGTCAAGAAATCCTGAAATAAAAGACTAAATTCAAGGCTCCTCCTGCAGGGGCTGTGCTGCCAAGGCAGGCAGAGGCTTCATCTCGTCGCCATTTTTTTTTAACCACCACAGTAGATATAATTTCATCTTTACAATTTTTCAGGTTCTCCCCTTCCCTAAGGATTCCTTGTTGCTTCTTAGATACTCATTTCAGGATAATTTTCCTTTTTGTAGAGGTCTGTCCTTTTAAATTCTTTCTATAGCTGTCCTTTGGTGATAAATGTGGCAAGTAGAAACGAACATTCTTATTTCTCCTTTTTCCTTTCCTTTGCCCTCTTTCCCTCTCTCTCTCTCTCTCTCGTTCTCTCCCTCCCTCCCTCCCTCCCTTCCTCCCTCCCTTCCTCCCTTCCTCCCTTCCTCCCTTCCTCCCTCCCTCCCTTCCTCCCTTCCTCCCTTCCTCCCTTCCTCCCTCCCTCCCTCCCTCCCTCCCTTCCTTCCTTCCTTCCTACCTTCCTTCCTTTCTTCCTTCCCAGTAGGGGCCTTATTATGTTGTCACAACCATCTATAGACTCACTATGCTCCCTAGTTTGGGCTCAAATTTACAATCTTCCAACCTTAGCCTTCAGGTACCTAGGATGGTGGGTGTGTGCCACTATGTCTAGCTCCTATTATTTTATTTTATTTATTTTTTATTGATTGTGGGGCCTGAACTCTGGGCCTGGGCACTGCCCCTCAGCTCTTCAGCTCAAGGCCAGCATTCTACCCCTTGAGCCATAGTGCCACTTCCGGCTTTTTCTGCTTATGTAGTGCTGAGGAATCAAACCCAGGACCTCATGCATACGAGGCAAGCGCTCTACCGCTGAGTCACCTTCCCAGCCTGAGCTCCTATTATTTTAAAACATTTTTAAAAAGTTGCCAATGTAAGCCAGGTACTAGAGGCTCATGCCTGTAATCCTAGCTGCTCAGAGGGCTGAGCACTGAGGATCAGGATTCAATGACAGCCTGGACAGGAAAGTCCATGACACTCTTTAGTCCAGAAAACTACCAGCAAACTGGAAGTGGCAATGTGGCTCAAAGTGGCAGAGCACTAACTGAGTGAAGAAAGCTCAGGGACAGTAACTAGGTCCTGAATTTAAGAAAAAAAAGTTGCCAAAGTAAATAATGTCTTGGATATTAGAATTAGAACTCAGCTATTTTTATGTTTTATATGGTTGGTAACCGAACCTGAGTGAGTGTACACTTATGAAAATAATTTGAATGTCACAAATCCGTGCTAAATTGCTAGCAAGTTTCTCTATTTGTATAACTACGTTAAACTGGAATACAGTAATGTGTGCAAAGGTAATTACTGGCCCTTCTTTGTGTTAGCTTTTGGTTGCTATGACAAGATATTAGAGATAAAAACTTAAGGAATGAAAGGTATATTTTGGCTTATAGTTCAGAGAGTTCAGTCTGTGGTTGGCTGGCTCCATTTCTTTTGTTGTTAGGAAACTTAGTTGTGGGGAAACAGAGAAGTCACCAATTAAGAGGCCAAATTATAAGTCATTCTTGGAGAGCTGGGGGACTGCTGGTGTTCTCTTGTCTCAAAGACATTTATCTAGGAGAAGCATAGACCCAGTCTCCTTCCTTCACTTTCAGGCCTGTGTAGTGAGGTAGAAACATAATAGCAGAAAGACAGAGAGGAAAGCTGCTCCCCTCATGGTAGCCACAACCCAGAGAGTCAGAGAAATGGAAGGATCCAAAGGAGAAATAAACCTTTCCAAGTCTCTTCCCTGAATGATTTGTTTTCTTCAACTAGGCCCCATCTTCTAATAGCTATGAATTCTTGAATAAATTAATTTGTAGGAGATTAATGTCCTCATGATCCAGTCACATCTCAGTATTTCTCGAGCAACGTTATCATAAGACTATAAGGATTAAATAGACTTTAATTTTCTAGTTTAGGATTAATGATGGACTGACAGCTTAGTAATGACTCAGAGATCTTCCTGTTCATTTTCTATCTTGAACTGTACTTAGCTAGTGGTGCTACTTTCAAATGTGGCCATGTGGACATCGATGATAAGAAGGGTTGCTGTGTCTGCCACAAGTGCAATTTCCTCAGTACAAAAACTCAAGTAGGGGGGCTGGGAAGGTGGCTCAGTGGTAGAGCACTTGCCTTGCATGCCTGAGGCCCTGGGTTCGATTCCTCAGCACCACATAAGCAAAAAGAAAAAAGCCGGAAGTGGCGCTGTGGCTCAAGTGGTAGAGAGCTAGCCTTGAGCTGAAGAGCTGAGGGACAGCGTCCAGGCCCAGAGTTCAGGCCCCACAACTGGACCCAAAAAACAAACAAACAAAAAAAAACTCAAGTAGGAATTTAAGAGTACATTTAACTTTGTGGTGGTGTTACTGCTACTCTGATCTCTTTGAACTCAGAGCCTCACCCTTACTAGGCAAGCTCTACCACTTGACCCATCCCTCCAGTCCCTTTTCACTAATTTATCAGATTATTTTCAATTGTTTTTCTGTTACTGGGATTATAGGCGTATACAACCATGCACAGCTTCTATTTTACTTAATCGTTCATGCTAAGTTGATAGGAATAAAATTTTTTGCAGCTAAAGCTTGGGCACTGAGACCATACCTTTGGTCTTACTGACCACACATTTTCTTCTAAGTGAAGCAGCTAACCAGTGCTTCATTTCTTGAGTAGTGAGGTATTGGTTTGCAGTGACTCTATTTAAAAAACAGCGAGCTGGGTGCCACTGGCTCATACCTGGAATCCTAGCTACTCAGGAAGCTGAGATCTAAGGATTATGGTTCGAAGCCAGCCCTGGTAGAAAAGTCTGTAAGACTTTTTTTTTTTTTTGTCAGTTGTGGGACTTGAACTCTGGGCTTGGGCGCTGTCCCTATGCTCTTCAGCTCAAGGCTAGTGCTCTACCGCTTAAGCCAATGTACCACTTCTGCTTTTCTGCTTTTGGTTTTTATTGGAGATAAGAGTCTCACGGATTTTACTGCCCAGGCTGGCTTTGAACCTGGATCCTCAGAACTCAGCCTCCTGAGTAGTTAGGATTACAGGTATGAGCCACAGGCACCCGGCTCCAGAGACTCTTATCTCCAATAAACTACTCAGATAAAGCTGGAAGTAGCTCTGTGGCTCAAGTGGTTTCTGGCCAGCCTTGAGCACAAAGAGGCTCAGGGGGAGCACCCAGGCCCTGAGTTCAAGCCTCAGGACCAGCAAAATAAATAAGTAAATAAATAAACTTAAAAAAACAACAAAAATTTAGAGTATTTTTCTTCCTGTTTCGAAACTTCTGTGGATACTCACATATATTTATTCAACTTGCCTGTTTTCACAAGACTTCAAGTTTTCTGCAGTGTAGCTCTGTGTCTCACTCATATGAGATACACAGTGTGCTTTTGGTAATTAGTTGTAACCCTCCTTAGGCAAGCAGCACCTTGTACTTTTGTAATTCTGTAAAAAGTTGTCTTCAAGGAGAACTTGATACATTGTCATGCAAGGATCACTGTACAGTGTTGGGTCTTTTTGTTTGTTTGTTTGTAACTGGGATTATTGATGTTTTCTCTGAACAAGTTTGTTCCTGCTTCTGATTTTCTGTGTCTCGTTCTACGTGACGCTGTCACTGGGTGCATAAGCCTTTTGAAATTAGAAATGTGTCCACAGAAGAGGAAGATGAGTGGAAGGGAGGCCATTGCTAAGCAATCTAAGCTGTGTGTGTTTGTTCCTCCATGCCTGCAGGGGGTGTCATTAACTTGTCGGTGCCTATAGTGCTGACTGCCACTCAAGAGGACAAGGAGAGACTGGATGGCTGCACAGCATTCGCTCTGATGTACGAGGGCCGCCGAGTGGCTATTCTTCGCAACCCAGAGTTTTTTGAGCACAGGAAAGAGGAGCGTTGTGCCAGACAGTGGGGAACAACATGTAAAAACCACCCCTACATTAAGGTCCTACATACATCTTGCTGCATTTTTATCTTGACTTGCTGTGACATCAGTGCTGTAATGTGGGCATTGTTTTGTTCGTGAGCCGTTCCATTGGCTTATTAATACTTTGCAGAACTTTGACTGGATTTTAGATTAGTGTAATAAGCTGACTTGTAATTTTGGCTCAATTAAATATTCAACAATTTTTTTTTTTTAGTTCTTTTGTGGGGGGGGGGTCCAGTCGTGGGGCCTGAACTCTGGGCCTGGGCGCTGTCCCTCAGCTCTTCAGCTCAAGGCTAGCGCTCTACCACTTGAGTCACAGCACCACTTCCGGCTTTTTTTTTTCTTTTTGCTTATGTGGTGCTGAGGAATCGAACCCAGGGCCTCAGGCATGCAAGGCAAGCACTCTACCACTGAGCCACCTTCCCAGCCCTTTTTAGTTCTTTTGTAGTTGGGTGCTGGGGCTTAAACCTGGGGTTTTACTGGGCTGGGGATATGGCTTAGTGGTAGAGTGCTTGCCCAGCAGGCATGAAGCCCTGGATTCGAGTCCTCAGTACCACATAAACAGAAAAAGTCGGAAGTGGCGCTGTGGCTCACGTGGTAAAGTACTAGCCTGGAGCGAAAGAAGTTCCAGGGATAAAGCCCAGGTCCTGAGTTAAAGCCCCAGGACTGACCAAAAAAACCCAACAACGAAAACAAAAAATACCCTCTAGGGCTTACATATATTGTCTGTTCTGCCATTTAGCTACACTCCCCACCCCTTGCTTTGAACACATTTAAAAAAATATCTGCTATATGCCCAGCACTGAAGTGGGTACTGGAACTTGGAAACTGGGGTGTACCGTTTATGCACGAGTTTAGGGGTGGGGCATAAATGGATCGTGACCTTAGAAGGAGGATGTGGGACCAAGCTGCACCACACCAGCGTGGCTTAATCATTTCTGGTGTTTTTATGTTGTTGTTTTTTTCCCCCATGGTAGGAAAGTAGAGAAATACAATTAGTCTCCCAAAAGTGCTTTGTTTACTTTAAGTATTGTGTGTGGCATGTTAGCTTTGAAGTCAAAGTTCTGGGATTTGTTTGGTATTTTAAAGTAGACTTGCAGCATTAAAAGAATCGAGGTGCTTTGTGGGTAGGGGAAGAGGATGACCTGGTCTTGTAGGGTCCCAACTCCTCCTTTCAGATTCAGAGAAAGAAGGTAAGGAAAGCTGGATACAGTTTGATGAATTTGTCAATGAATTTGAAAAGTTTGTATGAATTTGAATTTGTCAGTGATCATTAATGCTTTAGCAGTTTAGGAACACAGAGGTATGAATAATCCAGGGCTACAAACTTCTACTAATCAACTTTGAACAAGGAGATGGCTTTGACTTTCTTATGTAAATTAAAAAAAAAGAAATGACAAAGTGCCTTCTAATAGTATAGCATCTCTAATCCTAATGTAGTTGATAATCACAATGCCTCTTAAAGATGGAGAGTAGTTCACAGCTGTATGTAGTTTATGAGAGGATTCTCATCACTGTTTAAATCTTGATTTCTATTTAAATAGATGATTTTCTATGTCTTCCTATTAGATGGTTATGGAGCAGGGAGACTGGCTGATTGGAGGAGATCTTCAAGTCCTGGACCGCATTTACTGGCATGATGGTCTTGATCAGTATCGCCTCACTCCTTCTGAGCTCAAGCAGAAATTTAAAGATATGAACGCTGGTAAGATGTAATGCCAGTAAGACCTAATGAGACTGCTAGGAAAGAAAGTTTCAGAAGTGTTTTTCTAATGTGTAATGTGGAAATAAGTAAAGGTAGATGTCGTAATGGAATATGTGAGGAAAAGTAGGGGGTCAAAACCAACCAGTGTAGTTTTGCTGCATCTGTCTAACTTTATCTAACATCATGCAAATAGCAAATGGACCATTTATTTATTGTAAAACCCCTGTGTTAAAGCTGAATGGATTATGGAACAGCATTTATTTGGATAGTTCAACAGAACTTTTATTACATTTACTCCATTTAAGCAGTGTTTGCTATGTGTCTCTGTATGCCAGCATGCCAGGTGCTGAGGCTCCATAAAATCAATATAAGAGAAGCCTAGGATATACAAGAGAGAGACATTAAATAGTAACACAAAAAAGTTGTAGTCATTACTTTTGCATCATTTCTAGGTTTGGATGAAATGGAGCAATATGACAAGAAGGGACATTTTAGATACTGTTGTCTTTTACATTTTGATATGTTCCAAGGAAGACTTTTTTCTTTTTCTTTCTTTCTTTTTGACAGTCTCACTATGTAGAAGAATGGCATAAACTCTCTAGTTTATGCCCAATACAGCCTTCCAAGTGGTAGGAGGGTAGGAGTGTACTACCATGCTTGGCTTCAGTACAGGACTTTTAGCTCAGAATTCTGCCATCGGTTTTGTGTGTGTGTGTGTGTGTGTGTGTGTGTGTGTGTGTGTGTGCGTCTATGTCTGTGTGTCTGTATGTGTGTGTGTATGCTGGTTATGGGGCTTGAACTCAGGGCCTCAGATGAGTCACTCACAGTGGTACTCTATAGCTCCCGCCCAGTCTGCTTTATTTATTCACATTCCTGCTTGCTTACGTGAGATTGGGGGACAGGACCCCTCGGACTTGATTCTTCTTTTTCTCTGAAGTTGAAGCAAATATTGACTTAATATCCAGGAACTTCTCTGAGTGCTGCACTTGATGGTTATCTATGGATAGATTATTCTCTCCTTTCTGGCCTTCATAATTTGGGCTGAGTTGATAAATGAATAATAATGGATATGTCAGTAATGGCACCAGTTCTCATTAGTATATAACTTAGGGTTTGTATAGAAGTCACTTCTGGACATTGACGAGTGAGGGAAAGGGCTGCTAACAAAAAATTTCCATCCTGAAAAGACACTGGCTAATAGTGAAAATGACAGCATTAATTCAAACTTATCTTTTCCCATCTCATCTCTTTCTCATTAGAATGCTGTCATGTGAGGATAGAACTTTGAGAGTTCCTCTAGCGTGTGTGTGTGTGTGTGTGTGTGTGTGTGTGTGTGTGTGTGTGTGTGTGTCCTGGGTATGTGTACTGGTTCTGAACCCAGGGC
>NW_012267286.1:7511973-7542198 GCF_000151885.1 Dipodomys ordii
CACTGTTCCTCTAGCTGGTGTGTGTGTGTGTGTTTGTGTGTGTGTGTGTGTCCTGGGTATGTGTACTGGTTCTGAACCCAGGGCCTGGGCACTGTCCCTGAACTTCTTTTGCTCCAGGCTAGCACTCTACCACTTGAGCCATAGCTCCATTTCCAGCTTTTTTGGTGGTTAATTGGAGTTTAGAATTTCATGGGCTTCCCTGAGCTGATTCTTAGATCTCAGCCTCCTGAGTATCTGGGATTGCAGTGTGAGCCACTGGCGCCTGGCCCTGTAGCTGTTTTCTGTTTATGAGAATATCAACTATGTGCACTCTTGTCCTTAACACTGTTTTAAGTTTTTGAACTGAAACCTGTCATCTGTCTCCAGATTTCTTATTCAAAGAGACAATACGTTGAATTGTAACAGGTTTCTAGTGGATCTTCTATTATTTGCAGTCGACAAGAAGGTTTATTACAATTAACTACACTTTTTTCTGGTGAACACATCCACATGTAATGGAGGACTAGCTGAGACTACCTTAGTTTATTTATTTATTGCCAAAATTTGAATTCATATCTGGAGCTGATTGATAGTTAACAAATTAATGATTGGCACTGTAAAGAGTTCTTATCATGGAATTGTTATTGGTAATTAGATATTTTTAATATTACGTCTATTTTTGCACACTTCTTTGGGAGTCAGGCAGTTTGAATTATTTGGAGACTTTTGCACAATGAGTGATTGCATCTTTGGTTTAAGTAGCTGAGAGCCAGTTATTAGTCTGACATCAAACATCAAAGATTTGTAGTGCTGTTTTGTTTACTTTTCCACTTTAGACTGAGGCAAATAAGCAACAGACCAAGGAGCTTACTTGTTCTTGTTCATTCTTTTAGGAATCTAGTAACTTGTGCTATTGGGCTCTAGGGAAAAAAGCGAGACTACTTTTTAAAATTTATTTTTTCTAGCTTCATTTCTTACCTTTTCCTCCCTCTTCTCTCATCCTGGAAATATTTTGATTTATGCTCTGTGGCTTTTGTCTTTTATACAACATTCATGTAGTCAGTTTGGCTGTTTCTAGGCCATTCCATCGCTGGCAGGATGGGGAGGTCTGTAGTAAATATCCCTACCATTGATTGCAAGGCGATATACTTCCAGATGGCCCATTCTTTGAATCCTGATGATTGACCGATATCCTGGGGAGGAAGGATGAATTTTACTTAAGCCAAGTAAGGGCCTGTTAGCATTTATTATACACAGAGTGTTGGTGTCCCGTTGATTACAAAAGGAAGAGCTTACATAATTTCTTTCAGACTAGCACACGGTGTGCAGGGTTGAACAATTTTGACAAAGCTTTGTGGAGTTGCTGAATTGCAAGCTGTGAATGATTGGAGATGTTGGAAGGATATTTAAGGGTGTTTTCTAAAAGTCTGTGGGCTTTCTTGACTGTAAAGACCAGTGAGCTACAGAGGCTAGTCCTGAAATTGATGGTAAGAGGCTTATGTGGTGGCACATCATAGCAGCTATATATGTAAATATATTTCCATTATTTTTTTTGTCTCTGTACTTTACCAACTTACTTTCTGCTCTTTCCCATGTCAATTCTGTACAGTCCTGTTAGGCTAATTTCTATAAGCCACTAATGATCATTTCACTTTTCACTTAAAAAACTTAGGTGATAACCAGTCCTTCCTAACTGGGTGTTCAGAATTCATCATGATAATCTTGAGCCTGGTTTTACATTTGGCTCCCTGCCCTGTATCTCTGACAAAGAGGGTGCTTCTCAGACGTATCCCTGCTTTCCTACCTCCACATTTTATCTATATCTGTCTAAAAAAGCATTGCACTACTATTACATCACCTGTATCTCAAGGCAGAATAAATTTAAATGTTTGTATACTTATACTAAGACTTTGCTGTGCTTGGTACATAATGTCATAACAGCATTTCCTAGGTGAAAAAGAAGTTCTGCTTGTAAATAATGTTGCTTAAGGAACCAGGCATGGTGCCTCACATGAGGATCTTGCAGTTCAAAGCTAGCCCGGCCAGGAAAGTCTGTGAGGTTCTTATCTCCATTTAAACACCAGAAGACTGGAAGTAGCCCTGTGGCCACTTGAGTGAAAAAGCTCAGGGATAGTGCCCAGGCTTGGAGTTGAAGCCCTACAACTGACAGAAAACAAAACCAAAAAAATGTAATGTAAGGACTTCCAATAATAAAAAGAATACAATAAACATTAGGTAATATAGGATTGGCAAAAAAAAAAAAGTTGAAAGCTGTACTATAGTGTTTGTTCAGCCAGTGCTTTTGGAGAGGCTTGGCATTGAAACCAACTGAAGACGATATCTCCGTTGTGGCTATTAGGGGAGGAAAGATGTTCTTCTCAGAGTCAAGCTTGGGTTAGCATGGTGGGATGGTGTGCCAGATGTTTGAAGGACAGAAATACAAAACTTCTCTAAATGTATGGTCTCTGTTTTCTGAAATTACTCTGTACCCTGAAGAACCATGGCTTCTACCAAAAGTCTCCTGACAGCAAGCATCATGGAGGAATGAAGCCAGTGATACAAGCAGGAAGTAGTTAATCCCCTTAATTAATCTTTCAGTTTTTTTTGTTTGATTGATAGCAATGGTACGCATAAGGGATATGAGTACCATTGCTAAGCAGTAATCTAAAACTAGGTATCACAAAACAAAATAAAGTTCAAGCTAACCAAAGCCAATTAAGTAGCTCAGCATAATGAGCCTACTTGGATAGTTAGCAAAATTTTGTAACTACAATTATCTCTATTGTTTTGTCTCCTTTCAATAAAGCAGTATCAACTTGGGTCTTGTGGAGGAGTGGATCTGGTGGATCTTTGAATCACAAGCCAAGAATTTATATGTGTTGTAAGCAGTTGAGCTGAGAGTTGAGTACAAGAAAGATAGTGTGGCCCTTATTCTCATTTCCCGTGGATGCACAGAATGACTGTTATAAATGTTTGGTTATTACATTGCATATCTGTAGGCATCTTTATGTACAGTAGAATATATACCATGATGTCCTAGAGTAATTGGAACAGTGTACAGTTCCATACATTTTTAATTCAGAGCACATGCATATATTTGCTTAATCCTAAGCATCAAGCTTTAAGAAGGCTTGTTTATCCTGTAGAAGATAGTGTCAGAAATCCTTAACTCTGGAAATTCTCTTTACAGATGCTGTCTTCGCATTTCAGTTACGCAACCCAGTACACAATGGACATGCTCTGTTAATGCAGGATACCCACAAGCAACTTTTAGAGAGAGGCTACCGTCGCCCTGTCCTCCTCCTTCATCCTCTGGGTGGCTGGACAAAGGATGATGATGTTCCTTTGATGTGGCGCATGAAGCAGCATGCTGCTGTGTTGGAGGAAGGGATCCTGAATCCTGAAACTACAGTGGTGGCCATCTTCCCATCCCCCATGATGTATGCTGGACCAACGGAGGTAGATTGCTTTTTACAATTGTCACTAAAGCAGTGCTGACCTTATTCCTGTTAACATATTAGTATCATCAGCTCATCTATTGATTTTTCTCTGATGGTCAGATCTATTCCAAATATGGGGCATATCTGAGTATTCTCTTGCTGTCAGGAATGTTCTCTAGCTGTAACCCCCAACCCTTCTTGGCAGGGGAAGGTAGAGAGAGTTTTCTGTCGCTTTTTAATGTGGTTCTTGGTCTTACCTGTAAGGGTGGTAGATAGTTACCTTAGTCAGAGGCTAAGGGAGGCTAAGAAGGTATAATACAGGCCTTCTAATATCCACTAGCCATATTACAACATAGCTACAACAAAACTGATCCTATTCCTATAACAAAGTTCTAGATCCTGGTGCAGATCTCGGCTGATTTTGCTTTTCCTGAATTTTGCAAGAGCTAAAGGGATATCAGCGAAAAGGGAAGCATGGTATCTAGGTCAGTCAGCTCTCTGTCACTATGACAGATACCTGAGATAATCCACAAGGAAGGTTTATTTGGCTCATTGGTTTGGACACAATTCATTATCAGTTGGCCTCATTGCTTTGAGCCTGTGGTCAGACAGCACATCATGGAAGAAGTGTGAAGTGGAATAGGACCATTCATGTTATAGCTAGGAAGGTCCTGAGAGGGACCAAGGTCCTGTTATCCATCTTCAAAGGTATGACGCCAATGACCAGATAACTCCCATTAGGCTCCACTTCCTAAAGGTTTTACCACCTCCCAATAATGTCAAATTGGAGACCAAGCTTCTAACACATAAACCTTTGTGTGAACTTTCCATATCCAAACTATAGAATTATTCCATTGGTCCATAGAAGCTTGTGCCCAGCTTCCAATGCAAAATGCATTCAGTGTCTCAGAAAAGTTTTCAGAAAATGTTCTTCATCTGTTCTTTGATGAACATAAATGAGTCAGGAAGTAAATTGCTTCTTGGATGGGAGTGGGGTGGTGGGAAAAGTTTGGGAATTCTATTCTTAGTCCAAATCCAAAGGAATGTTAGAATATTTAAAAATCCATTTATATATATATATATATATACACACACACACACATATATATATACATATATATATATATATGAAGAAAGTTTAAGTTTTTAGCTTCAAGGCAGGGTAGCTTTTTGGTTTTTTTTTTTTATTTTGGTAAATATTTGTTGAATGATTGAATGACCTCAAATGAGTGAGTGACCTCAAAAATAATGGGTGGGAAATTCGCAGCCAGCTTCTTGTTGAGTTTTCAAGAATGGAATGTACATTATTATTGAATTCCTTTTCATCTCTGCTTTAAAGGGAGATGAACTCACTTAGATTTATCTGACAGGCAATCCTGGTTTTAAAGGATCCAAGAAATTTAGTGGTGCAAACAGTATGGTATCTTCCTCTAAAAAAAACAAACAAAACCAAAAGAGAATCCAAGGGAATTTGATTTGGGCTCAAGCCTAAATTTTTTTTTTTTTTTTGCTGCTTAGTTATTGAGTTGTGTACTCTGCTACCTCTTTATCCAAGCAAAACAGACAAAACCAACAGTAATGACAAGCTAAAAGATTAAAATCTGTTCAACTCTTTTTATCTGTTCAATCTAAATAATATATTGAAATTACCATGTCAGATAAAATGCATGTTCTTCCCTTTTAGTGAGTGTTATGTGTTCCTCTAGAACCCTATATGTTGACTGGAGACCAGCCTGGTTTCTAGTTCTTGTATCTTAAGGAAGAACTCATTGTTTTGGAAAGTAATAGTTTTTTTCCATTAGCTTTTCTACTAGTGCTGATGACAACATTGCATCATCATCTTAAGGGTGGTGTGAAGTTCTTTTGAGTGAATGGATGAATGTTTTTTAATGTAAGAATGACCTAAGTAAATTTAGAGTCTGATACAAGTATTCATGTTTATTTTATTTTAGGGGTATATTTATTTTTGACAGGGATGAAGTTTGAACTTAAGGCCATACTACTTTAGACAGACCTGTAGCTTCTTTTTTGCTTTAGTTATTTTTCAGTCGGTTCCCATGATTTTTGCCTGTATAAAAAAAGGTGGTTCATGGAAGTGGTGCTGTGGCTCAAGTGGTAGAGCGCTAGCCTTGAGCTGAAGAGCTGAGGGATGGCGCCCAGGCCCGGAGTTCAAGCCCCACGACTGACCAAAAAAAAAAAGGTGGCTTAGCTACTAGCTACTCAAGAGGCTGAGATATGAGGATTGTGGTTCAAAGCTAGCCTGGGCAGGAAAGTTGTTTCTTTTTCTTTTTTTTTTTTTTTGTGAGACTCCTATCTACAGTTAACCACCAGAAAACTGGAAGTGGTGCTGTGGCTCAAAGTGTAGAGTGTTAGCCTTGAGCAAAAGAGCCCTCAGTTCAAGCTCCACAACCTACAAAAAAGGGGGAAAAAAGTGAGAATGGGGGATAGAAATGTAATACAATAGTCAGTGATGGAAAAAAGATATTCTCTCTCCCTCTCTCTCTTTTTTTTGTGCTGGTACTGGGTCTTGAACTCAGTACCTGCATGCTGTCCATTAGTTTTTTTTTTCTTTCTTTCTTTTTTATTTTTTACTCAAGGCTAGCGTAGTACTACTTGAGTCACAGCTCCATTTCCAGCTATTTCCTGGTTAATTGGCAATAAGACTCTCATGAACTTTCTCCTGAATACCTAGGATTATAAACATGATCCACTGGTGCCTGACAAAGATATTCTCTAACGAGAATATTCCAGATGGTCAGATAGGCTTCTTTGGCTAAATGGAGAAGATTTTTATGTTTTCTGACTTCAGAATCAGGTATGTTTGTAAAGGAAAACTTAAAGAGGCCTAAGAAAAATATTAAGCTGGGCTCATGCCTGTAATCCTAGCTACTCAAGAGGCTGAGATCTGAGGATTGCAGTTTGCAGTCAGTTGGGGCAGGAAAGTCCATGAGACACTTATCTCCAGTTACCCACTTAAAAAAAAAAACAAACAAAAGCTGGAAGTGGAGTAATGGTTCAATGGGGTAGATCATTAGCCTCGAGTAAAAAAGAAGTTTAGGGACAGCGCCCAGGCCCTTAGTTCAAGCCCACAACCAACAAGAACAACAACAAAAAACCTTTTCTTTCTACTCTCTCTGACTTATATCTGTTTTCTCACATCCAGTGCCACAGACCCAGTTCACTTGTGTTGAAGTTTGTGTACCTTTGGGAAATAGACTGAGAACAAGGATCAAATTCAGGATTTCTTAGGGAAAGCTCTTGAGATCAACTGGCCTTTGGATTGCCCAGTGTTTTACTATGGACACTAGTACTGGCATGAAGATTTCAGACTATGTCTTTTTGTGTGAACACAATCTTTTTAACCTGTGTTGGCCTTGATCCTGCTGATATCTGCCTCCTGAGTAGCTAGGATTATACCTTGCCACCTGTGTCTGGCAAAGTTAAGTAGTTCAGCAAATAGATTTCCCTAGATTGTCACTGAAGAGGGGCAGTTAGAGCTAACATAGATGGACACCCAAGGCCAAGGTTAAAAAGCTCAAAGCAGCCTGACTAGAATTAGGTCCAGGACATAGTCTTTGTTCATTTAAAGCCATCAAAACACCAAGCTGGGACTGAAATGAGTCTATGCAACTCTATTGCTGGGCAGCGACCACCTTATTGCACAGTTTGTCTTCCTGCAGGGAGGTAAGCATATTCTTTCTACGAGGGCTCATCATGGCCCAGCATCTTGAAATAGCCTTGTCCTTGGCAGTTAGAGAGAGGACAGAGAAGTTGGCCCTCTGGGTACCTACTCAGAGTTTGCAGGTTTTCTAGAGAGAGTATACAAGCACCTCCAAGTTTCATCTTCCTATAGTCTCTGCCAGGAGTGTAAATTATGAGCTAAGAGGTTTGACTCTTGTCAAGAAGTCCTAGGTTTGGTACCTAAGCAAAAGGCAGTTTTAACTTTCTGAACTTGTAAGGAATAAACTTTAGAAATTCTAGTAAACATCTAATGTTTTGAACTATGAAATGGATCATCAGTGTTTATAACCTGGCAGGATGTAGCTGTTAGATTGAATGCCTTAAGAGAAAACTGTCTATTTCTTTTTCTCTAGTGCCTCTCTTATGTGTTTAACTTGTTTGCTGCTTTTAAAGAGAAGAATTTTCTTGTGATTAAAAAAAAAAACACCCTCATTTTTTTTGTAGCTTTTCCAGTGACATCAGGAAAAAGTCTGCCAGTAATACTTATTTGCCAACTCGTAATAATAAAATAAAAACAATGACTCTTCCTTTAATCGTTATTTCTGTAGGTCATTTAGAAGACATTGGTACCAGATTTGTTTCTTTAGCACAAATGCTTTTCAGAACAATGAACGTCTGTTAAGACTATTTGGTTATCAACAGGATGTTCCTCGTTTTCCAGTCTATAAAGATTTAATTGCTTGATCCCCAAATTCCATTTTAGGAATGGGGTATTGGGATCATATGGCAGAGAGATTACGTTTCTAATGCTTAAAATGGTTCTATGAATGTACATTTTTAAAATCTGCGAGTAATTAATTACAATATAGGAAAGTCAGTATGTCTCATATCATTAAATACCAAATCTATTTTTTAAGGAATAAATAAGGCTTTTACAGACGTATAGTAGAAAAGTACTAAAAGTAAGATATATCTGAGGATGTACACTAATAGCTATGTCTTGGGTTTATAAAATGCTAATGAGGATTATTCGTTAACTTTAATGGGAACTTGCTGGAAGTTGATACTTTTCTACATGAAAATGATGCAGGGTTAAGTAACGCCTTGTGAGCAGGTACCTAAGAACAGGGACAAGAGAAAAATACTGCCAAATGAATGCCAGTATATTTGTTAATTAGGTCAGGTTTTATACCAGTATCTGGAACAGTTAAGTAGAGTATCCGGTACAATATAAACCTGCTCCTCCTATAAGCACTTGGCATGAGCTCCCAGTAACCTACAGAAATATTAGCTCTTGAGATCTGAGCCTAATTATTCAAGTCATCTGCTCCCAAGTTGTAGTGGTAGCTTTGCATTCTTGGAGGTCTTTGGATGATTTTGCTTTCTCCTTATTTATTTTAGTTACATGTTTCTTGTGTGGAACACCCATGATCACAAAATCTCATATGAGGGCTGGGAAGGTGGCTAAGTGGTAGAGCGCTTGCCTTGCATGCATGAGGCCCTGGGTTCAATTCCTCAGCACCACATAGCAGAAAAAAAAGCCAGAAGTGGCTCTGTGGCTCAAGGTGTAGAGCGCTAGCCTTGAGCTGAAGAGCTGAGGGACAGCGCCCAGGCCCAGAGTTCAGGCCCATGACCGGACCCCCCCCCCTAAAAAAAGTCTCATATGAAATCTGTGTTGTAATATGTGAAACTTGATTATGTTTGCTACCATTTATTTTGAAAACAAACAAACATGGCTGGAGAATAAATGAATACTGCTTTCTGAAAAGATCTTGCATGGTCTTTAGATACATAGAATTAGCTTATTTATGTATTTGATTCATGATGCTCTACTATCATTTGTCCATGAATTGATTGTTTTTCTAAATTTGGACTGTGCAGCCATCTGTATTTAATAACAACTATGAATTGCATTGACCTGAAAAATATTAATTCTTCACATCTACCAGGTCCCTGTAACAATTCCATTTTTCCGCTGCAACTCTTTTCTCTCATCTGTCCTCAAAATTAGAGCTGACCATTGCCCGTTGCTCGGTAACCCCCAGTAAGGTAACCAAGTGTTCTGGGCCCCAGTTCTTTCTCGTGGTAAAAAAGTAAAAGGGGTTGGGTTAAATGATCTGAGCTTCCTGACAGACTAGAATTAAGTCAGTAATTTCTAGTTTATCAACCTTTTGGTGTTGGAATGGTAGGTGAAAATATTTAATAAGCAAGTTAACTTCACTTAAGTTCAGAGAACTTAGACTGCTTTTAATTTAACTCAGCACAGTGGCTTCTGATTTCCATGGGGTAGAGAAGATTTTTCCATTGGAAGGGAGATGCAAAGTGATAGATGAATATTCTGACTAACCGCTTGATAAGAGTTGAGCATGAAATAGCAGAGGTCTTTAGTATGTATTTTCTTTGACCAGAGTTTTTATGGACAGTTGGATCTGAGGGTAGATGGAAGCAGAGGTAGCATAGAGCACTATGTGGGGAAGCAGCAACTGTGGGCATCTTGTTTTGTCCGCTTTCTTATAGAACCTGCCATAGCTCAATGAAGTACTATTAGAGCTATAGTAGAACAGAAACCAATCTAGTTACAGGACTGTGAGGGTTTTTCACTATTCAGCTGGTCGATGGTGAAAAAGAAGTAGAGCAGTTCTAGGGAGGCTTTTTAGGGCCACATCTGGAAGTGTTGCATATATCACTTTGGCTGTATTCCTTGGCTAGCTAGACTTGGACCACATGGTTGCATTTCAAGACAGGATGGAAAGGGAAATACACACCATTGTGTGCTTACAAGGAAGGATTAAAAGACCAAGGTATATAGAAACAAGTATGTGGAAAACTAAGCAAGTGCAAAAAAAAAAGCTAAATGCAAACAAAACATCAAGGCAATTATTAACTCTAAAGAAGTAGTTGTTCAGGAAGGGAAACATAATAAAGCTAACATTTATTGTAATAAATGTTACTTTCAAGTTAGCACATTCTATTTGTTTTCCTTAAAATTCTGTGAGAGAAATACTGTAGCTCCTATCTTGTAGGTGATTTTACCAAAGATACTGGTAGTACTATGTTGAGTAAATGAAATGAGAAGCAAGAGCCAGATAGCACCTTTTATACCACCAAATCTAAATGCTATGAGAATAATGTCTATATTATAAATTACTAAATCTTACCAGTTGAGACAGAGAAGGATAAGCATGCCATTTGAAAGTGTGGAGTGAATACTAGTAGAAACAACGTAAAGGAACTTAAGAAAGAACTTAAAAAGGTGAAACCCAATTTGATCAGGTTTGGACCAAGTCACATAGGGAATATGACATCCTTGTACTGCTTCACTTTTTAAGCTGAGTTAATTAAACTGCCAGTGCCTGAGATAAGAGAAATTATCAAGAGAGATAAAATGAAAATAAGTCAATAACAGTGTTCTGGTTATGCATTTTTAGTAATCATGGTTTATTCTTTATTTTCATATAGTACAGGTAGGGTCATGTGAACCCCTAAACTTTCAACCTTATGCTGAAAGGAGAGCTAAGGCCAAATTTGTATGGATTTATCCTAAAGTTTCTTGACCACATTGCTTAGCCTTTGAGGGTTTTTCTCTTTTCAGATGAACTGCAAATAATTCTGAAGTTTCAAATTTCCCACTGTGCTGTGTTAGACGATTTTTTTTTTTTTTGGGTCCAGTCGTGGGGCCTGAACTCTGGGCCTGGGCGCTGTCCCTCAGCTCTTCAGCTCAAGGCTAGTGCTCTACCTCTTGAGCCACAGCACCACTTCCGGCTTTTTTCTTTTTGCTTATGTGGTGCTGAGGAATCGAACTCAGGGCCTCAGGCATGCAAGGCAAGCGCTCTACCACTGAGCCACCTTCCCAGCCCCGTGTTAGACAATTTTTGTTTTTAAGTGATGGGTTTAAATGTGAAAGCATAGGTTCCAAAGTTAGCTTGGGATGGCTGTTTACCCATAGTCATACTCTTGAACAGTAGGGACTTAATTACATGATTTACTCAGTAGTAGCTTATGTAAGGAAGCATGTAGCTTAGGTCATTTTCTTCTAGTAGCTTTTTAACCTGTTAAATGTATGTCCAGAAAAGCTCTTAATGTGCATATGGCTCAATGAAAATTACATTCAGCACACTTTGAGTACCAGCACCTGGATCTCAAATATACCATTTCCTGGAACATTTCCATCATCTCCAAAGCCCCTTATAGTTGCTTCCTCCAAGGTATAAACACTGCTCTCTCTTCTAACTTCATAGAGTAGATGTTGAATATTACAAATGATGTTTCATAGTTGTGTAAAATCATGCACAGACACATAAATATATTCACATATCTCTTCTAAGTACGTAATATAAAATATATGCACACACATTTATGTATTTTATTTCTTGGGATAATTTTGTTTCTGGTTTCTGCAGAGGATACAGTTAAGTTTATTAAGCTTCCCTGTTGTTTGACAATGATTATGTGAAAAGCCTGTGAACGTATCCATTTACTGCTTCACATTCTTACAGATAAAAGCAAAATCATGTGGTAGAACGCTCACCTTGAGCTGAAGAGCTTACTGCCAGCACCCAGGCCCAGAGTACAAGCCCCATGACTGACAAAAATAAAAATAAAAAACAAATAAAAACAAAGTCACAGGGTATTGGCTCATGCCTATCTATAATCTTTAGTTATTCAGGAAGCTGAGATCTGAGGATCACAGATCAAAGCCAGCCCAGGCAGGAAAGTCCATGAGATAGTAATCTCCAGTTAAGTACCTGCAAACCAGAATTGGAGCTGTGTGTGGCTCAAGTGGTAGTGTCAACCTTGAGTGGAAAAGCTAAGGGACAATGCTGAAGACGTGGGTTCAAGCCCCAAGTACTCAGTACAAAAATGAAAAAGCATAGTCATCTAATATGCAAGCTTCCATTCCAGGTTCAGTGGCATTGCAGAGCACGGATGGTGGCAGGGGCCAACTTTTACATCGTCGGCAGAGATCCTGCCGGCATGCCTCATCCAGAAACAGGAAAGGATCTCTATGAACCAACCCACGGCGCCAAAGTGCTGACCATGGCTCCTGGCCTAATCACTCTGGAAATAGTTCCCTTTCGAGTTGCAGCTTACAACAAGAAAAAGAAGCGAATGGACTACTATGACTCTGACCAGTAAGTTCTACATTCTCTGCAAAATCTCTGAGACACTTTGGGGTCGAGTATGTCCCCCAGGGCTTAGTGTATTGTCTCCTTTTTACAGCTGTTCTGATGACAGGCTTTTGATACTCAATTCAGAGAAAAGCCGATGAAGGAACTAATTTCTCATTATTCTAGAAATTAGAAGTAGAAATGAAAATTGAATCTAGTTTCATGCTTTCTTGTTTCAGGACTTTTGTGGTTCTTAAGGGCAGTATTGATATGTCTGTGCTCACTATGTCTGATGCACAAATTAAGTACAAATGATTGGTGGCAATAGTATATATTTATCTCCTTTTCACTGACAGAACTGTACTTGATTCTGTCGAAGATAGTATCTGTATGTAGTACCCTCTGTAAATATAAAAAAAATGAATTGTGATGCTGTAGAATCAGAAGTAACTGGCTCTACTCATGTACTTGCTGTGTGAGGCGATGTGTGTTTACCATCTTGTTTCTTTATCTCTGGAAGGATGGCAGTGGACCAGGCAATTTCCTTCTGGCTCAGCATCTGTAGGGTTTTGTCATTTGTTATGATTGGGTTTTTGTTGTGTTGTCCAAGCTGGGCTTAGCCTTATCATTCCCTCAGCCTGAGCCTCCTGAGGAGCAGGAGTTCATGCCACAATGTCAGGCTGTACTTCCTGCAACCTTTAGTACATCATTTATGAGTATGAGTTTACACATAGGAGTATAAATAAATAAAACATGCTTTAATTTCCACCTTATGAGTGTTAACTCTTACTGAGGTCCTAACTGAAAACTGGCTGTGTGGCCTAGGACCCTTTAATCTGTGAGCTCTTGATCTTTCTGCTTGCATTTGAATTGACAATTGTTCCATATAAGGAATAATACTCACTGTGACCCAGCCTGCTTATTTGGTATGGTCTATTTTGTCACAATGAAGACAGGAAAGTGAATGAAATCTTTTGAAGACTAAAACAGTATTCTTTTTCCTAAAAGGGACACTGATTTTTTTCCATTTAATTTATTAGAGATAGATATGTTATCTGGATAAAAAAATACTATTATTGCTATTGAAGCTTGGAGGGTTTGTTTTCTTATATAAGGCCATAATAATTTTGGAGACAAGTATGCTTTTAGCTAGTAGTAGGCTTCTTTGAGTGATGTACTGTAGCTAAAATACAAGAAGGTCTGAGGAAAGTGAAGGAACAGGAAAGAAAGTCATAAGTGGGTCAGGCAGTGTAAAAGGACTTCGATGTTCCCTAGTCTAGGTGTTGAATTTAAGATCGGAGCTATTTTAGTCTGCTTGCTGAAGATCTCACATGTAACCCAGATCCAGGATACGTGTGAGCCACACCAGGATAAAATCAACAACTAACCAGAACCTTTTTATGTATAAAATCAGGTTTGCTAGCACCTATGAATAGTTCTAAATCATATTAGGCTTATTTAGCTTTTAAAAAATATATGGGTATATGTGTCTGTGCATGTGTGTGTGTATGTATGTATATATATACATATATGCATATATATATAATAGGCAGGCATTTCTGTGTATATGCACTATAATTTCACCATCTGAAAAAAATACAGCTAAACAAGTAGTATACTAAGATACATTAATTGACTTTTTCCACCAAGCTTGTGAAACAAGGATTTTAGGAAAAATATTAGCAATTTTAGTAAACTTTTAACTTTATTACCACAAAAAGTGATTGAAAGAAATAATACATTATGAAGGAAAGTGAAAATATTTTGGGTACAGTTTGTCCTTTTGTGATTAAACTTATACAGGTCACCAGGGAAGAGTCTAATTTTCTTGGTCTGTGGAGAGTCCTACCCAGTGGTTAAGTCTTGAAAGCACTCACCTAGAGCCCCTGAGTGAGGGTAACAGTGCCTTCCCACAGATCTATAGAACACATGGTGTCAAGGAATACTGGCATGGAAGACCTTTTACTTCTCATCCAGCATGCCACTTATGTGTCTAGTATGCATTTAAGAAGCTCTGAACATTATCTTATTCTGAGAATTATCATGACCCACATTAGGTCAGTTAGATAGCAGCAAGAAGGAGCAAGGAGAGAGAAGTAGAATCATCCTGCCAGAGGCTGAATGCACTTAAGCTAGTTTCCATTTTGTTGTATTATGAAAGCAAAGCCAAATGAGAAAAGAGCTGAGCATTTCTCTTGCCCTTCTTTGATTGGTACATTTTGTTACTGTGGTCCCTTTTCATGGTCAGCTGGCTTAATCACACACAGGACCCCAGAAACCCATCTGCATATAGTTGACTGATGTGCTGGTAAGCCCTTGATAACTTTGATGTTTGGTTAAATCTGTATAGTATTGCTTTAAGTCTCTCTTTTAATCATTCAAAACTAAATAATTACATCAGTTCTCATAAGATTTTCCAAAGATGAATTCTATATTAGTTGCATGAGTGGCTCATTTCCTTGGAATTTTTTTGGGTTACCAAATCTTAATAAGTTATAACGTGGGAAGCTTTAAAACTGCCACAGTTTTCTAGCTTTTTGTATTTGTGTTCAAATATAATTAAGTTGATGGGAATATGTTGGAAAGTGATTAAAATTTTGTGGAAAGGCGATAGTCTTTGATGTAGTGAGAAAACACAGTTATTAATTATGCACATATGAGGTTGTCTATGTTTGATTAATGGATGTTACTCAATTCCAGCTTTTATGTAATTAATGATTTTGTAGCTTTTGATTTTATTAAGTACCAGTGTAAGACAAGGCTTAGGGGGGGAAATTTCATGAAGATTTCAGGCAAGATATTATTGATAGGAACTATGATAAAATCATCTGTTTACATTTAGGAAGTTAAAGAGCTTCATATTAACTATATTAAGTACTCAAAGAAATACAGTTTTAGGACTACACAAGCACATTCTTGAAGATATTACAAACTTTGAGACTCTGATTCTTTTTTCTTTCTTTTTCTTTTTCTTTTTTTTTTTTGGTTGGTCGTGGGGCTTGAACTCTTGGCCTGGGCACTGTCCCTCGGCTCTTTAGCTCAAGACTAGTGCTCTACTGCTTTTTTTGTTTATGTGGTGCTGAGGAATCAAACCCAGGGCTTCATGCATACAAGGCAATCACTGTACCACTGAGCCACCTTCCTAGCCCTCTTTTTTTTTTTTTTAAATGTGTGTATCCTTCAAAACTTTTTCTCCTTCTTTTGTATGCTTTTCATGGGAAAGCCTAACTAGTCACAGCTTCTGTGCTTGGAACTCTTCAACTTACAAGTCAATGTTTCCCAGTTGCTAACTTCGTGTGACAAATCTGTATAAATATACCATTTTAAAACAACATGGATTTTGTTGTTCTTTAGGTCAAAAGACTTGAGTGAGCTTGCCTGTGTTCTCTGGCCAGGCTGGATTCTTCTATGAGGGCCTATTTCTATGAAGATCCTTGTTATTTGCAGAATTTGGGAGATTTCATGTTTTAGAGTTGTACAGCTGAGGTCCCAACAGTCTTAGAGACTACTGGCAGAGCTTGCTCCCTGTTCTAGGGCGGGGCAGGAATCACTGTAGGCTGCATCTCAGTGGTAGAACCTCCTTTGAGTGGTATTGTTCTCATGCTTCAAATTTCTCTGACTTCTCTTTTGTTTCTAGCTAAGAAAATGTTTTGCTCTTAAAGGGCTTAATTATTGGGGCTGGGAAGGTGGCTCAGTGGTAGAGCGCTTGCCTTGCATGCCTGAGGCCCTGGGTTCGATTCCTCAGCACCACATAAGCAAAAAGAAAAAAGCTGGAAGTGGCTCTGTGGCTCAAGTGGTAGAGTGCTAGCCTTGAGCTGAAGAGCTAAGGGACAGCGCCCAGACCCAGAGTTCAGGCCCCACAACCGGACCCAAAAAAAAAAAAAGGGCTTAATTATTATGTTAGGCCTACTTAGGTAATTGTTAAGATTTTTAAAAGTTCAAGTGACTAATTGTATCTGCAAAATCCATTTTGCTTTCCAGCAATATACCATGGTGATATTGATAGGTAAAGGGCAGCAGGGCCATTTTTGAGTTCTGCTTACCATACCAGTGGGCATTTTCTGCTTGGATTTTTTTTTTGTCGGTCTTGGGGCTTGAACTCTGGGCCAGGGTGCTGTCCCTGAGGTCTTCAGCTCAAGGCTAGTGCTCTACCACTTGAGCCACAGCACCACTTCCGGTGGTTTATTAGAAATAAGGGTCTCATGGACTTTCTTGCCTGTGCTGGCTTTGAACCATGATCCTCAGATCTCAGCCTCTTACGTAGCTAGCATTACAGTCATGAGCCACTGACACTGGCTGCATTATTCATTTATTTATTATTTATTGAATCTTTGCCATTGTTAGAAGTGGAACCTGTAGGGGCTGGGAAGGTGGCTCAGTGGTAGAGGCTTGCCTTGTATGCAAAGGCCCTGGGTTCGATTCCTCAACACCACATAAGCAAAAAAAGCCTGAAGTGGCACTTTGGCTCAAGTGGTAGGGTGCTAGCCTTGAGCTGAAGAGCTAAGGGACAGCGCCCAGGCCCAGAGTTCAAGCCCCACGACTGACATTTAATAAAAAACAAAAAAAGAAGTGGAACCTGTAGTTAGAAACCATGAGAAGTTGTCATTGTCCTCCAAATTCTAGAGTGATGAGTACTTAACAGAAGACTAGCTAACTCTACTGGACAAATGTAGTGTATCAGGGATGGGTTCCTGGACAAGTGAAAAAGAGAATAATGACATTATAGAGAAGAGGGTTAGTGCATAACTAAGTCCTTAAAGGGACTGGAAAGAACAACAGAATAAACAGTGGATATGAGATAGTCAAGGACCAGATAAGGCAGTCATTTGAAAGGTCAGAATTGGAATAGATCAACATTTTTAAAAGATGGGCTTGTCACAGTGCAGGTTGGATATAGACAAATTCAAATTTCTGGTAAAGAGGTTAAATTTAAAGATTCACTCATCTAGCAACTAACTAAAAAGGTTGACTATATTCAAATCGTTTCATAAAAAAAAGAGTTCTGAACTTGACAAGGTGATGATGATAAAGAGCCATTATTCCAAACCCTTAAGAGCTGAACATTGAAGCAACTTTACACTGCCGGGCCTACTCATAGTATTACAAAAAACACACACAAGCCTGGGCCTCATTAATGTGCAGATCCAGTGGGACTCTGGGTGTGTCTGTGGTGGTGTTTCCAGAGAGGATTAGATCAGGAAAGCTCTGATGTAATGGCTCTTTTAATCGCTTGATAGAGTTATAATAAGATGGCATTATAGGAAGATGATGAAAGGTAGGGTGAGGGGCCTGGTTGGAGGAAGTAGCTCACTGGAGCCTTGACACTGTCCAAAGCAATGCAAGCTCATCCCCTGCACCCTTTTTTCCATGTACTATGGAAGATTCTGCAGCTGTGAGCCAAAGTAACTATCTTGTTAGTTGTTCTTTCCGATATCTTGGTCACCGTGATGAAAAAAGTTAACTAATTCGCCACTGCCACTATTTTTGTGTGGTTTGCTCTTAGTTCTTTTTAAAAACTCATCTATTTAACCCAATGGAGCACAGTTGAGTTTATAAGTGAATTTGTGTCCTACTTTATAATTTATGCTTTTAATTTTCATGAGCACGTTTTCCGTGGGATGTGAAGTTCTTTGTGAGGGGTCCAATGGCTCCAGAGCAGGGTCTGATATGACACTGCTGGAGGTCGTTGCTGTCACGTGCAGGACAGGGTTGAATGATGAACCTTGTGAAGGCTTCACCCACGCTACAAAAATGGCTTCCTTATGGTACACTCAGGTCCTCAGGCATCACTGAGGGTGGGTAGTATTTGCTTAGCTATTCTCCCTTTCCCCTGAAAACATGGAGTGAGTTCCCTTTGTCCATGCCAGCAGATGCCGCTCTGTTGAGATCTGACTGTGATCTCCCTCAGGTGTGAAGTATAGTGTGCCCCATCATTGACCTTCCTGCTTACTGTAAAGAGTTCTTGCTGTGAGTTCTGTGTCTCACACCTTCATGCCTTTTCTTCTGTTATTTTTTTTTCTTTTTTTCCTGTGACTTTGGGATTTTCTGTATCTTTTTCAGGCAAGAGTGGGATTCATATCAAAATACAAACCAACTTTTTTTTAGAATGCCATTTAGCAGCATTTATCAACCATGCATTATTGGCATTTGGATAAAAATAATTCTCTGCACTGGGGAGGCTGTGCTGTACATGATAGGCTGTTTCCCTGGGGGTGGGGGCATAGGATGGTAAAGTCATCATTGTTAAGAATATTTGGATGGGGCTGGGAAGGTGGCTCAGTGGTAGAGCGCTTGCCTTGCATGCTCGAGGCCCTGGGTTCGATTCCCCAGCACCACATGAGCAAAAAGAAAAAAAGCCGGAAGGGAAGTGGCGCTGTGGCTCAAGTGGTAGAGCGTTAGCCTTGAGCTGAAGAGCTGAGGGACAGCGCCCAGGCCCAGAGTTCAGGCCCCACGACTGGACCCCTCCCCCCCAATTTTTTTTTGGATTGGCCTACTTCAAGACTTAGGGTCTTCTTGGTTAGTTTGTCGTTCTGTAGGGTAAATAGATTCTCTTTTAATCTCCATGGATTCTTTTGCAATTATAGTTATAACTATATGGGCATTTTGAGCATGCTAGAGGTGCTGGATTTTGAATAAACAGTGATAGTCTAAACAATATAATAAACATGTCTAAATAACAGAAAGCAAATGATGAACACAGAAATCCTGGAAACAAATGTAAAGGAAATTAATGAATACAATTAAAGCTATGTCCTTGTTCACTAGAATTCAGTACATGAATTCTGGTCTAACTCTTGATAATTAAAATCTTTGGACTATCATCTTCTAAAACTCTAGGAATGTATTAGTCAGTTTTCATCACTGTAACAAAATTCCTGAGATAATCAACTTCAAAAGATGAAAAGTTTGGGGCTGGGAAGGTGGCTCAGTGGTAGAGCACTTGCCTTGCATGCCTGAGGCCCTGGGTTCGATTCCTCAGCACCACATAAGCAAAAAGAGAAAAAAGCCGGAAGTGGCGCTGTGGCTCAAGTGGTAGAGTGCTCACCTTGAGCTGAAGAGCTGAGGGACAGTGCCCAAGCCCAGAGTTCAGGCCCCATGAACGGACCCCCCCCCCAAAAAAAAGATGAAAAGTTTATTTTGGCTCAGGTGTTAGAGGTTTCAGCCCATAGCTTGTTGGCTGTGATACCTTTAAAACTTCCTAGTAGGTCCTACCTGCCAGAGGTTTCCACCACTTTCCACTGATGCCAAGCAGAGAACCATGCCTCCATGGGCCTTTGAGAAGCACTTTAGACCCAGATCATAGCATACATATTCTGCCTATAGTTAAAAGCAGTACACAGGAAGTAACACTGAGAGCAATACTGCGCTTCTCCCAATAGACCACGGAGTCTGATGAGAGGAGAATGTAACACAACCAAACTTAGCCATTTATCTCATAGCAAGGACTAAGAATTAGACAATTGGACATCTGAAAGCTTTTGAGATTAGCTTTCTAAAAGAAAAGGTCCATTCTTGAATAATCAAAGGCTTTGTTCTAGAAGATATATAATGATATAGGCTTTAAAATTTTTTTGTTGGGCATAGGGCCTAGGTGCCATCCCTGAGCTCCTTTATGCTCAGGGCTGGTGCTCTACCACTTGAGCCACAGCGCCACTTCTGACTTTCTGTTATTTAATTGGAGATAAGAGTCTCATGGACTGTCCTGCCTTTGGCTGGCTTTGAACAGTGATCCTCAGATCTTAGCTTCCTGAGTAGCTAGGATTACAGGTGTGAGCCACCAGTGCCCAGCATGGTGCCCAGTGTCTGAAAGCACAGATGCTCTAAATTTTATACATAGAATATTTATGGATCCTCTTAGACCTGCCCATGGCCATTCAGTTTAAAACCCCTGTGTTACTCTATGATAGGTTGTAGATTTCATGACAATTTGTGGTGAAGGATGTTGAGTCAGTTTGGGGTGTCACTTTAGGGAGACCGTGGGACTTCGTTATTGACTAACTATTTAATAGAAGCTGTCCAGTAGCCTTTATAAAACAGAGGTGCTGATAGGCATGACAAGTCATAGAATTGGGTTAAGTAGATTCTACGTCATTACATTTTTCATATACTTTCAATTGGTCTAAGTTAAAAAATAATAGTCAAAATTGCCATATATGAATCCAAACAGTGCTTATTATTTTTTAAATCTCTGAAAGAAAGCTGTAAATAACTTCATCTGGTTTCAAAGAGATCATTTTAAATCTCAGACTTAAGAAGGGCTGGGATATAGTGAGTGACTAGTGTGCATGAGGCCTTGTGTTCCCCCCCCAGCACAAACGACAAAATTAATGTTTTAATACATTATAAATAACCTTCCTTCACATTAAGTGAACGGGTAATTAGAATCCCAAATGATTAATTTGATTCATCTATCAGTAATCTCCATTGGTTTTAGTTTCTGTCACAGGAGAAGTTCCTTTGACTTCCTTGAATTACTTATCGTCTAGTTAAGATCTTTAAGAAGCTGGGCTAATTGAATATGAACCTTCAAAAGCTACAACTGCAGGGCCATCTGCTGACCCTGCTCTTGTCCGTGTGAACAGCTTGAGCTTGTGGCTCTGATGGTCACATATGTGGATGGAGGGACCGCAGATGGTTGTAAAGATTTAAAATCGTCAGCAAGTGGCCAAGAGTCATTGCAGTGTGGAGTTCATCAAGATGCTGGCCACATGTGGTTAGTGTGTTTATTAAGGGTTCCACGTAGGCTGCTAGCTGTCATGTTCTATTTTTCCCTCTCTGCTGTTCTAACCCTTTCCCCTTTGTTTTTTAAGAGCTTGCATTGTGTCTGCTGTAGATTATAAGAAGCTGTAACCAAGTGGTTTTGAAAAAGGAAAAAACCCAAACATGCCCGTGTTTCTTTTTCCAGGTGCCTGGCAGGATTGGTTAACCAGAGCAATGAAATGATCCTAATTAGAATTGCTTTGTAGAGAAAGCCTAAAGTCCTTTATTTAGTAGCCCTTCCAGCTTCTGGCAAATTCCTGATTACTCATAGGTAATGTTTTAGGGCTAATTTGAAATCATACCAGAGATGTCTTAGTTTTTATTTGGTTGAATTATTTCTGCAAAATAACCATGTAAAGACGTACTGTTATGTGTGAAAATTAGAGAATGCTAATTATAGAGCATACTGGTGCTTGTATCAAGACATGGAACCTGGCTTCTGATCCAATGTCTTTACGCAACAGAGATGGAAGGACACACAAGAGAGAGGCAGAGGGAAATGTGTTTTGTGTAGCAGGGTGGAGTGAAACCAGTACCATGTGGAAACAAACTCTCATGTCATTTGGTGAAGAAATGCTGTGGCATGCGGGGCAGATGGAGTGTGAAATAGCTTCAGGAAAAAGAGGTACCCAGGGACCTTGGTTAAAAAAGCAATTTCAGGAGGAATGCAGGCAACCTTCTGGATTTCAGATAGTTTGGCATTCTGAGGGAAAGAAAGGACTTAAATTGGTTTGGCTTCATTCCTTTAATCAAAAAGTTCAGGCAGAGTTGTCCAGCAAGCTGCTTGCTTGCCTGCTTCCTTCTTCCCTTTTTTTTTTCTTTTGTCAGTCATGGGGCTTGAACTCTGGGCCTGGACACTGAGCTCTGGACACATAGAGCTCTTCAGCCTCAAGGATAGTGCTCTGCCACTTGAGCCACAGTACCACTTCTGGCCTGCTGGTCTCACAGCTGTCCCTGCCCGGGCTGGCTTTGAACCACCATCCTCAGATCTCAGCTTCATGAGTAGCTAGGATTACAGGTGTGAGCCACTGGTACCTGGCTAGCCTGCTTCTTTCTTATTACCATGAAGAGCAAGCACTTGATGTGTGTCACATGGCTTTTCTATTTCTGAAACTAAAAGTTTAGAATTTATCTCTCCAGGAAGCTTCCAGGTCCTAAGCCTTTCCTGACCCAGCCCAGCCCTGAGGTTTAGCATCTCTGGCCTAAAGATGTGATTGATGGATTCCCACGCAGGTTCTTTTTGTGTTATTATTGCAAGGCCCTGATCTCTGTGCTGAGAAGGTTGAGCCCATCCAGCCTTAACCACTAGTGAAGATCCGCATTCTTCCTCTTCCTTCTCCTCCCCGTGTTCTTCCCAGTTCTGCTTCTTGGCTTCCCCCCCCCTTTCATTTCCTTTTCTGTGACTTCCCTCCTTTCTCTCATCCTTGACATTTATTTTCTTTGGCCCATGTAGTTTAGACTCCCTTCCTTCTTTAACATTGGTCATATTTTTATTTCACTTTGTAGCTTCCAATTTTATAAGAATCTGCAGTGAACTCAATAAAAAAATTTTCCATAGGAATTTTTCCTAGTTCTAAGATGATAATATTCAATAATGTGATATTTTGCTTAATGACAAATTTGACATCAGATGGATATGTTTTATCATTGAACTAGTATAATAATCCAATAAGCACAGAGAGAAAAAAGTACTTTTGTTGTTGTTGTTTTTGACAGTCCTGGGGCTTGAACTCAGGGCCTGGTCTCTATCCCTGAGCCACTTTGTGCTCAAGGCTAGCACTCTACCACTAGAGCCGCTTCTGGCCTTTTCTGTTTATGTGGCACTGAGGAATGGAACCCAGGGCTTCATGCATGCTAGGCAAGCACTCTACCACTAAGCCACATTTCCCAGCTCTAGAACAAATGCTTTTTAAAAAATCCCACAGTAAACTTCCTCAAGCTGTGAAATAATTTTCATTTTATTTTCTCTTTTCAGCCATGAAGATTTTGAATTCATCTCAGGAACACGAATGCGCAAACTTGCTCGGGAAGGCCAGAAACCTCCAGAAGGCTTCATGGCTCCCAAGGCTTGGACTGTGTTGACGGAGTACTATAAGTCCTTAGAGAAGGCTTAGACTGCTAGCCTGTCGCCCACCTATGACACTTCACTGAGTACCACAGGAATCATAGAGTCACTGGTGGCATTTCTTTGTAGTTATGTGTGTCTGGATGTGTTTCTAAAACAGACTTATCTTCTTCCTTAACTTGCTATTATGTTGTTTATGCCTTACAAGCTCTGTTTGAACTATGTAACCCACTGCTTGTTTTAATGTATCTTTTCCACTTACTCTACTTAATATTCTTATAATACGATTTTTAAACCTTGTCTTTTTATATTATATTTATGCTTCTGTCTCATGATTTTTTTTCAAGCTATCCTATTAGTTCTAACCAGTAATATATAGAATGTCACTTTCTTCCCTTAAGAAACAGAAGGGGGGAAAAATCACTAAACAGTAAACTTGGCTAGAACTTGTTTCTGGGAATTTTACAAGACATCTGTAACAATTAAATTTTTTTTTCTATATTGAAAATGTAAACTGCTTCTTTTCTGCCTTCCAGTTAATCATCTTTCAGCTCTTATAATCTGAAGTGTTCTTACGATCTGTGTAAGCTGTGGACAAATTCCTTTATTCAATAAAATTAATTTTTTGGCTTCTTATTTATACGATACCTTCTATAATCTTTCTTCCTTGTGAAAAAGTTCCCAGTAAAGGAGGGAAACTATAGGTACCTTTCAGGGTACAGTATTCAGTCCCTCATACTGTGATACACAGTGAAATTCAAACAGCATGAGTCTGTATTGAATACTTTTAATGAGGAAATAATAAAGCATTCTTAGTCCATTTAAATACTGAACCGTCTTCTCCAACTATATCTCTAATGTTCATTTTTCTTAGTAGTATGACTGACTGACTTTACTGTCAGTTAAAATAGCTGAAAAACATAAAGGAAAGATACTTTAAATTTTTTTAATTGTAAAGATACTGTACAGAGGGGTTACAGTTACACAAGTAAGGTAATAAGTACATTTCCTATCAAGGATTGTTACTTCCTCCTTTGTATTTCCTCTCCCATCCCTTCCCTCCCCACCTCCCCAACCTCCCCCCACCCCCATAGCTGTAACCTTTGTTTTCAACATAGTACCTTGTATATCTCACTGTTACAATGAGTTAACTTGTATCCTTGTTAGGAAAGATACTTTTTAACATTGTCTCCCAGAAAGTCACATTCCTGGATTTACATTTGTAATCCAAGCTCCCCCAGGCATGTTCCTATCCCCTTTATAGCCTCCAACTCCATTTTCATAGTGTTTGACCTGAGTGAGTTATTCCATTTTGATTCTGAGTTTACATAGCATATTTTCAATACTACACAGTACTTGTAAAACTAGGAAAGTCTGAAGAAAAGAATGATTGACAATGCTGTGGTAAATGTGGTCAAAAACTAACCATGGATTTCACCAAGTAGTTGTCCTTTCTGACTCTAGTCCACACTGTGACCCCCAAACTCTAGTCCCCCCCAGTGAGGGACATGGTGACCACATGATCCCAGACCTCCATAACTACGGATTAGCCACCCACTTGTGTATTCTCAAAAGAGAGCCAAGTAAAGGCAACCAGTAACTTCCACTAGTTCACAGGTTAGTATGTGTTCCTTTAATCTCCAAATCTCATACAGGTGGAAATTTTACTTCCCCTCTTCCTAGTTCATAAAAATGAGTTCAAATCAATCTTTAATACATTCAACCCTTACAATAAACCTCTCCTGCCAAGTGGTCTTGGAAATCTAAATGGCATTTTTTATCTATCCATCAGCTGGAAAAGTGAATGGAAAAATACTTTATTTTTTTTTAAAGGAGGAAGGGAAAGAAAGTGCAGTCATCTTGGCAGAAATAGGGTGTCTTAATTTGTCAGTTTCCTACTCCACCATGATAATCAAGACCACATATTGGAGTTTTTATTTCCATCCGTGAGGGCAACAATTGTGTCTATATCTTGGAAGTCAGCATTCAGATATTTTATCAGGAAAAACTCGGAAGTTATGCTTCCCACATCTGGTATGTCTTTATTAGCACATGTGTATCCAGGAGTAGGGTTGGCTCCCAATGCCAGGAGGTATTTTACCCACCAGGCCTCTTTTATAAAGTGTAGTGTATATTTCTCAGAGGGCTTGCAAGGTTCTTTGGTTTTATTTCCGTTTGGATTCCACACAGTCTTGTTCTGAATATATAAGTTGTTCCAAAAATCATTTTGTCCACCTAACTCCCAGTCAGTATTTTTTTCTGGATTGAGATAAAAAGAAAAATCTAGCCTCTCAAGAGCTATCTAGGGAGATAACTAGGGGGCTGATAAAGGATTTCTCCTTTGTTAATGATGCTCAAAACAAGTGTTTCCTCAAAGAATTGTCAGGGGCTCTTGAAATCCTAAAGGATTTCATATAATTATTTAGAAGAATAAAGTCACCACGAACAAAGCAAGAGAAGAACTTTTTTTTCTGCTAATTTCAGTCTCTAGTTTTCAGGGATTTGTTGTTTATCTGGACTTCTTCCAGGAATTCCTTAAAATCTCCCCTGTTGTAAGACTTATAATCAGTTAAGTGGGACTATAAAGAGGAAAGGTTAGCAAGCATTGTGAGGTACCTCTGCACATCTTCAGATTACTCCAAAGTTGAGCCAGCTGAAAACTCTTGCAACACTAGAGAAAAAGCCAGTAGAGTCTCACATAGTGCTTCTAGCCAATCAGGTGCTCTACCTCTTGAACCATTTCCCCAGCCATTTTTAGTTTAGCTATGTTGTGATTAGGGTCTTAGATTTATGCCTGGATTTCTCTGGACATGGATTCTCCTGTTTACATCCTGGGTAGCTGGAATGACAAGCCAGCATCCATTTGCCCAGCTTTGTCTGTTGAGATGCGCTTTTGAGAGCTGTTACCTGAGGTTGACTCAAACCACCATCTTCCTGATCTCCTCACTTTCCTAATAGCTAGGATTACAGGCATGACCCCCTCACTTAGTGTTATAGGATTTTTATTGTCCTTTTAGTTTCAAGGGTTATGGGGACTTTACTCTTTTAGGCCAAGTAGCTGTCCAATCCCTGAGCATTTCCATCTCTTTCTCCATGGCTTTGCTACTACGAGGGTAAATTATAAATATGAGAAGGAACTTTTTTTTTTCTCTCAAACTCTAGGCTTGGGCGTTGTCCTTAAGCTCCCTTTTGCTCAAGGCTGGTACTCTACCACCTGAGTCACAGCGCCACTTCCAGTTTTTCTGTGAGTAATTGGAGAGAAGAATCTCACAGACTTTCCTGCCCATGCTGGCTTCGAACCTCAATCCTCAGATCCCAGCCTCCTGAGTAGCTAGGATTATAAGCGTGAGCCACAGGCACCCAGCAGAAAGAACATGTTATTCCTAGAAAAATAACACATTGCAGGCCTCTTGCTGTTGACATTTCCCCCCATAACTTGTTTCATAGAACACAAGGCAACCCTGCTAGCTCCCCTGGGGGCAGGCCTCTGCTACAGTCTGGAATCTGAATGTCCCCCAAAGGTCGGCGTGGTAAACTCCAGACCGTTAGCTTGGCACTATTGGGAAGTGGTGGAGACTCTTAAGAACTGGGGCCTGATGGGCACCTTCTGCTCATTAGCATCCTGACCCATTCCTCTTCGGCTTTGGCAGCCAATGAGGTGAGCAGCTCCACTCCACCCTATGTTCTTACTACAATGTGCTGTGTTGCTGTCACAGGAACCATAGCAACAGGCACCATATCCTTTGCCCCGCTGCACAGATTCCAAAAATGGAGTAACTAGTTCAAGGTCACACACTGGTTAAGAGGGAGTCTTGGGGGTGGGGACCCATGGTGTAGCTCATTACAGATTCTGTCTGCATCTAACACAACTTACCAAGGAAGGGTATGGAGATGTCCACAAATCCAAGTTAGCCCTTTGAGAGAGGTAGATGCTTAAGAAGACAATACCATCATAAAATGAATAATACATACTTGAACATTTACTGTACATCAGGTTCTTTTTGCTAAGTATGCACAGCTTATCTCAAGTGGACTTTATAGATAGGAAAACAGAAGCTTTGAGAAAATAAGGCAGTTGTCCAAGATCCCAAACCTAACAAAAGCCAAAGGCAGAGCTAGGTTCATACTTGAGATCCCACAAAGTTGGCACACATTTTAAGCTGCTTGGAGCAAAGCTGTGTTTTCTTCACATGTGTTTTCTTTTTCTTTTCTTTTTGTGCTGGTCCTGGGACTTGAACTCAGGGCCTGAGTGCTTTCCCTGAGTTTCCTTTGCTCAAGGCTAGCGCTCTACCACTTGAGCCACAATACCACTTCTGGCTTTTTCTGAGTAGTTTATTGGAGCTAAGAGTTGCATGTTCTTTGCTGCCTGGGCTAGCTTTGAACCATGATGCTCAAATCTCAGCCTCCTGAGCAGCTAGGATTAGAAGTGTGAGCCACCAGCACCAGTGTCACATAATGTACCTGGAGTTGAGACTCCAAGTGTTTCCTGCAGGTCATCAGATGACCTTTTAGATCAGAATCACCCTAATGCTGGACAAAGATATGGATCCCCAATAAATCCAGAGCTCAGGAGGAATCAGGGATCTGATTGGTGGACTATGAAAAGAGAATGCAAAAGCATGCATGGTCTACTGACCCCCCAGCTTGAAACATGCCCTGTGGTACTGCTGTCAAAAAATTGAGCGGCTCAAGGGGAGGGGCATTGAGCTCCATCTTTTGATGAGTGGAACTGTGTGCCATGCATGGGACTGTGATGACTGAGAGAAGTATGTGAGATGGGAGAGTTTTTTGTGATCATTTTTTTCCAGTTTATTACAAATGGGAGCCCTTCCTAGCTGGGGGCTTGACAATGACCCCCTCACTTGCTCACTTATTATCATCCCGACCTGCAGGATTTCCCCTTTCCACGGAACAGAGGAGACTGATGCACAGAACCTACAATGTAGGTCTTGCAACGAGGCAAGAAGAGACTGAAATTCTTTTGTCGCATAAAACATCCTCTGCATTGCTCATAGCAAAGTGCTACAGAATTGTTGGACATTGAGATGTATTTTGCATCTTTGGTTTAAACAAAAACACAAATGTTCTGAATTTGCTTCCTTTTCTGTGATGACAGGTTGCTGTCAGTACGTGCTTCTACCCACTAAATGTTTTCTAAACGTATGCACATACTTTCTCCATTCCCCACATCCGCAGTGATGCTTTCACAATGAATGAGAATGTAATTGCTTTGCAAAATCCAGTCCTGCACTGAACAAAGCACTGGAAATCCAGTGCTTAAAAACGTTTTCCTTGCTATGTGATTTGATTTTCAACAATGCAAATATGGCACGTACACATTTTCTCATATCTGAGTGGTTAAATGTTGGAGACTGAAACTTTATTTTAAATGACCAAACTACTTGATAATAATAAGAAAATATGATACTTTCTGATTTATTTGAAAAAGAAATGTGCTTATAATAGTGATAGAAATTTACTTGGGGTATTTTAGAAGAAAATTATTGAAAACTAGTGGCTCAACTGAAAAATAAGCTCCAGGATTTGCAATCAATCATGTAGTTTTTATATAGGATCTATGTGTTGCATTTTTTTAAAAAGATGACAGCCATTAAAACAGTCAGGTCCTGGTGGCTCAAACTTGCCATCCTAGCTTCTCAAGAGGCTGAGATCTGAGGAAATAGAGGATCATACTTTGAAGCCAACCCTGGGAAGGGAAATCCATGAGACCCTTATCTCCAATGTACCACCTAAAAGCTGGCAGTGGATTTGTGGCTCAAATGTTAGAGCAACAGCCTTGAGCAAAAAAGTTAAGGGATAGCACCTAGGCCCTGAGTGAAACCCCAGTACTGGTATAACAATATCAACAACAACAAGACTTCAGTAACATTACAAATTACTGAACTGTGGTTTTTATTGAAGTGTAGTTTAAAATATAGTGAAGTATATCTGTGTATATATCTGTGAAAATCAGGAATATTGATGTTAAAGTTTAGCATAAATATAGTGCTCTGAGAAACAGTGTAGAAGTCAGAATTCATTTAAAATAGAAAGTACTTGGACTGAGAGTATGGCTCAAATGGTGGAGTGCTTGTTTATAAGCACAAGATCCTGTTCACACTTCAGTGCCACCAAAAAAAAAAACCCCCAGTTAAAACAAGTTAAATATAGATTTAGTATATGATTCAGCTTTCAATTCCTAGAGGTGTTCTGAAATAATTCATAATAAGAGCAACCAAAAATATACAGCAATGCTCATAGAGGCTCTTTCTACTATAGACCCATGGTAGAAACAGGAAACACCTAAATACCATCAGCTGATAAATGGGTAAATAGACTATGGTATAAATGTACAATGGGATATTATTCAGCTTTAAAAAGGAGTATACTTCAGACCTATATCACAGCATAAATGAACTTTGTAAACATTGTTCTGGGCTAGTGGTTTTGTGTTTGCCTAGCATGTTTGAGACTTTGAGTTCAAACCCCAGTGTACTCTCTCTCAAAGAAAAATTATGTTAATTGGATTAAACAAGTCACAGAAGGACATATTGTATATTATATATATATTGTATAATTTTAATTATAGGAAGCATCTACAATAGGCAAATGCAGAAAGCAGAACAGTAGGGGGAGGGGAATATAGGGATTTAAGGTTTAAGGGTTATAGAGTTTTTCTTTGGGACAATGAAAAAGGTTTAAACATGGATAGTGGTAGTGAATATACTTAGATACTGTATTGCAATAAAAATAGCCTATAGATATTTAAAATGGGTAAATTTGTTATGTATGGTTTATCAGTAAAACTGTGAAACACATTTATGAAGATGTGTTCAAAATAGCAGCAAGAAAGTATGGGATGGAAAGATGGAAGGATCATCAAGGGCAGGGAATTGGTGAGATCCACTTGAGAAATAGAAAATAGGCAAGTCTTTGGAAGCTATGTGGTAGTCAGGATGTGAGAGAGTAACAGACATGAACCCAAACTAGAAAACCCTTATCCAGGTTTCTTTGTATTTCTTTGAGGTTTCTTTTAGTCATCCCTGGCTAATTTTTAATAATGACTGAGGAAAACTATCATCTTGACAGAAGGAACATCAGGTTGTTTTCAGATGACCAGAAACTGAGGATGTTGTACAGTTCTCTTCAACTCCTCCTCCTCCTCCTCCTCCTCCTCCTCCTCCTCCTCCTC
>NW_012267286.1:7542248-7547335 GCF_000151885.1 Dipodomys ordii
TCCTCTCTCTTCTTCTCCTTTCGTCATATTGGGGTTTCAACTCAGGGTCTTGCTCTTGCTGGGAGACACTCAATTCCTGAGCCACATTCCCTCCCTGTTGAATTTTATTTATTCTTCAGATGGGACTTGTCTGTTTGCCCTAGCCAGCTTGGACTGTGATCCTCCTACTTACACCACCTCCCATGTAACCTGGGAAACAGGCATAAACAATAATGCCCTGTCTTTGGTTAATAGTTAGGGGAAGTAGAGACTGTGTTAGCAGTTTTAAGGCCTGCTATTAAAAAAGGTGCACAAAGTTGGTGACTTTTGAAAGGAACAGAAGCTTATTCTGCAGTTTGAAATTAAGGTGTTGGCAGAGCAGCCCTCCTCGTGGGTTCCAGGGATGGTCCTTCCTTGCCCCTGTCAGCCGCTGGTGGCTTCAGGTGCTGCTGGCTTCTCACCACATCACTTTGATATTTAGTTCCTTTGCATGGCCTGCATCTGCTTTCTCCTTTTCTGTCTCTTTTTATTGGACTTCAGAGCCCCCTTGGGCAGTCCAAGATGATCTTATCTCATGAGCTTTAATTTTGTTCCATCTGTAAAGACCATTTCCCCCATAAAGGTCACAGTCACAGGTTAGGTGTATTTGGTCATAAACGTATGCTTACCCCCCTCCCATTTCTTTTCTTTTTTGAGAAGGTGAGTTCCCACTCAACAAGCTTCAAGATATTAAAAGAGGATTGGCATCTTTACAAAAGAAAAGAAAGACAACTACATGGCACCAGGGATGACTATGAAAGAGTCATACTGGGAATTCTGCCTGAACCAGAATCATAGTATAATCCTTTGATTGAGTTTCAAAAATGTTATTTGTCTGTTGCTTGCTTCTCCTCAAAAAGCAGAGCAAATGACTTTTTAAAACTCACAGTCAGGATAAATAATGCAAATTGCACATCAGGCAAGGTGGCTCAAGTCTGTAATCCTAAGATTACAGGTGTGAACCACCAGCACCCAACAATCTTTTTTGAATATCTTAAAAAAAATCTTGTCTCTAATAATAGCTTCTGAAATGAATATAACTTGAAGTCTAACAGTAAGAAAATGAATGAAATAAGTAATGTGTATAAACTAGCAGTTCTTATTAGAAATACACTGCCACATTAAAAAAATTCTATTGATGAAAATAAGACTTGAAAGACACACACAAAACATTAAAGGTGAATTCGGGTAGTGGAATTATAATAGATTGCTCCTTATGGTCTTACCTAATTTCTCCATTTTTCATTAATTAACATGTGTTAAATTGAAATTTTAATGCACAACTGTACACATTGGGAAGATCTTTTATATGATTGTGACTTTCATATAATTGTTTATATTTCAGCATGCAGTATATTGGTATTTCAAAAGCCCTACTCCTTCAAAGCTTCCTGTGAACCGTATAAAGAAGAATGATTCCTTGATCAAAGGAAAATTTAGAGGCACATAGTGTTTAGGTAACTTGGTTTAAGTCACACAGTCAGCAAGTAGAAGGGCCACATTTTAAAGCCATTCTTGCCCATTTTAAATTCCACAATTAACTTCCATTAAAAGATACCATATGTCTATATGGGATTACCACAACAAAATTGGCTACAAATAAGCGTAGCAGTAACTAACTTCCTCTGAAAGAATGGAGGTTAGCAATATCCAGTGGTGAAATCAGGTACTGCCAAGCTAATGCCACACTAGCCAGTGATGCTCAACACTTTGGGGAGGACAATACAGATGCCACTGAGAATCTGCTGAATGCAACAAAAGAATGTGTGGGCACACACCTGAAGGAGATATTATATATGTATATATAATATATATTTATATATATGAAATATATATATTTCATGAACGCTTCAAATTATATATGTATATATACACACATATATGTGTATATATGTATATATATGTGTATATATATACACACATATATAATTTGAAGGGTTCATGAAACCTATCTAACTTTACCACATAGTCCAAGCTTCTGCCTGAAAGAATAGCGAATAAGACCAAAGAACATTTTTTTCTTTTCTTTTCTTTCTTTTTTTTTTGCCAGTCCTGGGGCTTGAACTCGGGGCTTAGGCTCTGTCCCTGAGCCTCTCTGAGCTCAAGGCTAGTGCTCTTAAGGGGAAACAACAAAATGGTGAGACCAAGGACAAAGAGAAAACCAATGCAACAGTGATACTCATAAGACAATATGTTGGAAATGAACTGTACAACTTGGTAGGGGGAGGAGGGGAAGGATTAGGGGAGAAGGAAAGTGGGAGAAAATGAGGGAGGGGGTAACAAGTTCAACAAGTCCTCACCACATTACGAACGTAACTGTAACCCCTCTGTACAGCACCTTGACAATTAAATTCAAAAAGACAAAAGAGCAATAGACTCTCACTGCAGATCTAAATGGCTGTACCAACATTGCTTAATTGTAGAGAATAACTGGAGCAATGGTTTCTTTTGCTTCCCCATCTCCAGAATCTTCACAATGGAGGCAGTAGAAATGGGCTTGTTTGGCTGACTAGCAGGAAAATTTCCAGATAGCAGATCCTAATCTTTCCTTCCCTTATCTAGCAAAGTAGAAGTCTTCCAGAGAGTTCCTCAAGACCAACCCATGAATCCCCCCTGCCCTTTAGGGTGTACAAACGGGAAGCTGAAGGCTCTTTGCCGCCACTTCTTCCCTGTGCGTATTCCTGATGCACATGGATGAAAATAAAAATATCCAATGATAAAAGGGGGGAAAAAGCCTCATGAGACAGCTCTAGGCATGAGACCAACCTTTCTCGCTCAGCTCCCCCTTGGCAAGTAGATGTGAGAGAACAAAGGAGACCCTCGAAGCCCTGAGGTGCTTTTTGCCAGGAAGCTTCTAGCACAGTACACCAGGCCAGATCATTTATCCATTTGGCTGTAGTTAAACTCTTGGCTTCTTCTTCCAAAAGAGACTCATTGGATTATGACTATGAACTTATTTATATTGCCTCCCACCCACAATTCTTTCTTCTTCCTCGAGACTGAAAAGCTGGCTTAAGCTTGGTGATATTGGAATGTTATAAATAAAAATAACTATAATACCTGGCATCCCGCATTGTAGAATGAGCCAACTACATTGTGCTGTAGTACACAGTTAGGGGACCAGGCTGTAGTCCTTCCCTTGAGATTTACTCTCTGCACCATTTCCTAAGGCACCATCAACATCATCCAGCACTGGGCCTCACCAGAGGGGCCCAGGCTCTGACCAGCAGACAACGGAACATCCACACAGCACTAGATGAAAGACCATGAAGAAACTACAAGTTTACCACACGTAAGTATTTTATCTCACCAAACCTCAAATCCCTCTGAATATGTCGTGTTACAGGTGAGACTCTGAGAAATGATGTGACTCTCCCAAACACACTTGGCTTTCACTCTTGTTGAAAAAATGGAGCATTTGGCTTGCTTGTATTGATGAAGTAAGCTTTCTACCATGACCACCACATCATAGCTATCATGGACAGCATCCATGGATGAGTCTAAAGGCAGAATCCTCACCATGTGTCCAGTGGAGTCCCTTCCTGACCCATACTTGTGTGTCTCAGGTAGCTAAGCTTTTTGACAGTGACTTTAAAGAGAGTCAAATTCAAGTTTCTTTTTTTTAGTATATATTTTTTATTGTAAAGATACTGTACAGAGGGGTTACAGATACATGAGCAAGGTAATGAGTCCATTTCCTATGGAGTATTATTATACCCTCCTTTATTTTTTCCCTACCATCCCTTTCCTCCTCCATCCCCTCTCCCACCCTGTGAAGTTGTAGTTTGTTTCAACATAGTGTCTTGTACATCTCATTGTTACAAGGAGTAATCCTGTATCCTTACTTTAGCATTTTGTTATTTCCCTTCCCCTCCCCAAATTAGAAAAATGTATATACAAGATGCAGGGCACTGACATCAAATACAGTGACAACAGGGGTTGTACCATAGGGGAAGAACATACAAAGAAACAAAAAAATTACATAGTACATTATAAGTACATTAAAAACAACAGCAACAAAGACAAGATTCTTGGGTCCCTATCTTGGGGTTCATTTCGCTTAGCATCAGGTCATATGATCATATGTATATAGCTTTTGACCTTTTCTGCTTGCCATAGACATATACTAATTATTGCAAATAAGGGAAACCATGGGACTTATGTTTCTTTGAGTTTGGCTTACTTCACTTAATATAATTTTTTCCAAGTCTTTCCATTTCCTAACAAATGGGCAATGTCATTCTTTCTGATGGAGGCATAGGATTCCATTGTATACATATGCCACATTTTCTTGCTCCATTCATCTATTGAGGGACATCTGGGTTGGTTCCATATCTTAGCTATGGTGAATAATTTCACAGTAAACATAGTTGTGCTGGTAGCTTTAGTATGACCTTGCTTGTGATCGTTTGGATAAATCCTAAAAGTGGGATTGCTGGGTCATAGGTAAGCTCTATGTGGAGTCTTTTGAGGAACCTCCATACTACTTTCCAAAGTGGGTGAACAAGTTTACACTCCCACCAACAATGCAGTAAGGTTCCCTTCTGTCCACATCACCTCCAGCATCTGCTGTTATTAGAGTTCTTGATTATAGCCATTCTAACTGGGGTGAGGTAGAATCTCAGTGTTGTTTTGATTTGCATTTCTTTTATGGCTAAAGAAGTTGAGCATTTCTTCATGTGTCTATTGGCAATTCTTATTGTCTCTTCAGAGAAGTTTCTCTTTAAGTCTTTAGCCCACTTATTCATCAGGTGGTTGTTTCTTTAGGGATTTGTTGTTGGGGATTTTTTTTTTTGTTCTAAATACATTTTAGATATGAGACCCCTGTCCATTGTATGGCTAGTGAAGATCTTCTCCCAATTCGTGGGTTTTCTATTGATCTTGCTAGCTATGTCCTTTGCCATGCAGAAGCTCTGCAGTTCATGCAATCCCATTTGTCCAACCTTTCTTTGATTTGTTGTGCTTCTGGGTCTTTATTAAGAAAATTTTGATAGGTATCACATTGAATTTGTAGATAGCCTTGGGAAGTATTGCCATTTTCACAATGTTAATCTTTCCAATCCAGGAGC
>NW_012267286.1:7548320-7573703 GCF_000151885.1 Dipodomys ordii
GGGATGTGAAGGGTAAACAAAGGAGGAGGCTGCAATGCTTGATAAGAAATGTACTCATTATCTTGCCCATGTAATTGTAACCCCTCTGTACAATATGTTCACAAAAAATAAAAATTTAAATTTTAAAAAAAAAGAAAATTTTGTCCTGTGCCAAGGAGTCCTAGAGTTTCTCCTGTCCCTTCCTGTAATGTTTTAGACAAACTTAACAGACCCATATCAAGCACAGATAGAAACAGCAATAAGAGACCTCCCAACCAAGAAAAGCCCAGGACCGGATGGATTTACAGCTGAATTCTACAAGAACTTCAAAGCAGAACTCACACCAATACTCCTCCAACTCTTCAATGAAATGAAAGTGAAAGTTCACTACCAAACTCCTTCTATGAAGCTATAATAACCTTCATCCCCAAACCAGGCAGGGACTCATCAAAGAAAGAGAACTATAGATCTATTTCTTTGATGAACATCGATGCAAAACTTCTCAACAAAATTTTGGCCAATTGACTTCAACAACTCATCAACAAAATCATACATGATCAAACAGGATTCATTTCAGAGATGCAAAGCTGGTTCAATATATGCAAATAAATTAATATAATTCATCACATCAACGAGAGCAAGGATAAGAGCCACATGAGATTCTTATCTTCACCTAACCAGCAAAAAGCTAGTAGTGGAGCTGTGACTCAAGTGGTAGTGTTCTAGGGTTGAAAAAGCTAAGCGACAGAACCCAGGCTCTGAGTTCAAGCACATACACACACACAAATTACAAGATTATAGATGTTTATAGGTAGATTTCTCAAGGTGAAATTAGTACATTAGAGAGTATTAGCTTAAAAACTATTACATATAGTTGTATCCACAATTATTTTCTGAACTTTTTACTATATTCAGTGAGACACATAAACAGAAAAAGACACGTGCCCAGCAGCAAGTTCATTTCTGAGTATTTTTTTAATTACTGGGAAAACACCAATATCTTTGCATTTCCCTCGAGTAATGAAGTGTCCTTTATTTAGCCTGCCTTCCCTGCAAAGGAAATCACAATCTTGCTTTTATTTATAGATTTATCATTGACACATATGTCCTTAAACACTAGAGTTCAGCTTTCCTGCTTTTAAATGTTTAAATATGTATAAATACACTCAAGAGTGTTTGGATTTTTTTCTCTGACTCCTAATATTTGGTTTATATTTGCAAGATTTATTTATATTGTTGCTTGTAGCTATTAAGCTGGCCTTTTTTTTTTTTACTGCACTGATGTCTTTAAATGTGACAATTGAAATAGGGCCCACCTCATCTCCTTCCTATATCTGAAGGGTTTAATATTTTGGATTTCATCTCAGATAAGAGAATAAGCAACACATTTAAGTATCAGCATTTGTTTAGACATCACTAATTCGAATGTTTCTGTAAGAAAAGAACAAATAAGGTTTGTGTGCGTGTTCCAGTTTTTATATGAAAACAACTGACTCAGCATATGGGAGATATCTATGCTTCCAATATTTGCTTCATATTTTCAAACTGCAGGGTCACCCGTGTGTGTGTGTGTGTGTGTGTGTGTGTGTGTGTGTGTGATCCCTTACCTATCTATGAAAGCCTTTCTTTTTCCCCATGGAGAGATAAAAAAAAGTTTTCCTAAGATTACCACTACCTTTACTCAGTGTGATGTGTTTCTCTATTTAGAAAGAACATGCATATCTATATTTCTATACTTTTGTAGCAACTGCCTTTGCTGTGATTACAAACTGATGCCATTCATTAGTTTGCTTCCTCGCTATGAACAAAGGCCATGGACAGTGCAATTGTTCACCAGATCCTCTAGATCGTATGTACGTGACTGTAAAGCAGAGACGCAGAAACCTTTTGCATTTACAAAGTACAGAGAGCTGGAAATAAATGCCTTTCTTACCTTTTCACATGTCTCAGGCAGACTTACGTTTGTGTATTGACTCATGAGAGACCTATCCTTTATGCAGGTCATATTTGCAAACAGAGATACCTTTATGATTCAATGCAAATGTAAATACTATTTATGATTATTTTTCCCTTTAACTGTGAAGAATAATGTGTGTGTGTATGTGTGTGTGTGTGTGTGTGTGCGCATGTGTGTATCATGGCATAAATTAGAACTGCCATGAAATGAAGTCCTGGTTCCTTTCAGAGTATATCTATGGTGACATGGCATGTGTTTTGTCATGAAACAGAGAGTATCTTGCAGTCCTAGTCCATGTTCACACTTGTGTGTTCAATTTTGGTCATGAAGGAAGAGGAAGCAGGGCCGGCTGTGTATTACCTGCAGTGAAACCAGTCATGCAATCTCTCTGCAAGGTAAACGGAACATTTGTAAGTTGACTCTGGACTTCCCAGTCGTGGCAGCCAGCATCTGGGCCAGCATTCGTTACAGCACCACAACCCTCTGGAAGAGTCTGGCAGTGTGGCAAAGGTCTTCTGTACATCTCATCAGCTCAGTGCTTGCTGACAGGAAGAGGGAAGATAGAGCGACCTTCACACTTTGTTTATCCTTGGACAATCACCATTTCAACAGAACCCAATCCCCAAATGAGGAAACCATGAGCATGTGCTGATTTCCAGAGTGTAAGGAAGGAAATGGATACTTCCGCATTCTCTTCAGCCTGGGTGATCTCTAGTAAATCTGCCACTGAAGTTAGGGAAACAAAAATCCACATCACCTTTTTTAACATCAGTAATTCGTCTCTGTAACTCACGGGTTTTGTGCAGCAAATGGGGACGGGAGCTTATTCTCCATTACTTTCCACAGTGGGGAAGGTGGGACACTGTCTAATAGCAGGGGTACAGTCTATGAAATGCCTCTATTTCATTCTTGTGCAAGCATCATCAAATGTATTTACCCAAAGATGGTTGTGACGTTGATAGGTAACGGCTAGCATGAACGAGGAGGATAGACAAAAGTATTTCAACAGCCTACAGTATTTCAAGATCTCCAGTTCTTCAAGGAAAACATATTAGCTACCTAAGAGACATAATTGGTGATGGCAGGAGGAAGAGAGAAAACATTGTACTGTATTTACAACTTCTTACACACAAATGATGTCAGTCCTGTCCACTGAGCCTAGGGATAGGAATTGCTCACAGAACGACTCAGTAAGTACTTGAACCCCAAAGGCTGATGCTGCCGTTTTCACCCTAGAGACAACTCACTTTCAAGCTATTCAAAGTATGTTTATAGCAGGTGTTTGAACAGTTTTTGCACAAGAACACTGACTCCTTATTTGGACCCATTAATGAACTAACAGCAGGAGAAAAATTGTGAAGTCCTGTCTCCATTTTTGTATTTGTCATTGAGCCATTCTTTTTTTTTAAACTATTTTTTTTGGCCTTTTCTTTTTTTGGTACTGGGGATGGAACCCAGGAGGTTGCACTTGCTAGGCAAGTGCTTTGCCACTGAGCTACATCTCAGCCCAAACCATTCTTTCTCTAGTCATTTGACGATCATCTTGGATTCCAGGGAAGATAAACCTGATAGATAACATGACAAGGGACTGAATTATCCCTCAGGAGTGGAAGAATCTTGCAGAATAGAACACCCCAAATAGGAACGATGACCTATACTGAGAAGGCTGCACACTGGAACCAGATTGTTCACCTAAAGTGAAGATGGCTATAACATTCACTCGGAATCCAGAGAACCAGACATAACACCATGAGCCACGAGGCTACACATATGGGGACCCTTTGCTCGCTGCCCCTCCTTCTTCCCTCTGGTTAAAACTAACTTGTCTATACCTGAAGATATCTGAAGATGAGTTGAAGCACTCTCTGCCCATGGCATGGCCAAACCACAAAACAAATAATCTCTCTTTGGCCTTCATCATATGCTTGTATCCATCCATCTTTCTCTTTTCTCTCTCCCAGGGTTTGAACTCAGGACAACACTATTGCTTTACTTGCTTGCTCTATTGGTGCTCTACCACTTGAGCCATGCCTCTAGCCTGTGCTTTTTTTTGCTGATTAGTTTTGAGATGGAGGCTTGAGGACTTTTCTGCCCTGGACTGATTTCAAATTGTGAATCTCTAGGTCTCATCCTCCTGCATAGGTAGGTTCACAGATATGAACCTCCAGTGCTTGGACTTCATCATGGTTTTTCTTTTTGTTTGTTTGTTTGGCATATAGAGAGAAGTGTCCAGGCCTAACACATTCCTTTCCTAGTAGACTTTCCTCTCACTTTCACTGCGTTGTGTGTCTTCTCTAGCTAGACATGAGGCCTGAGGTAGACAGCTGTGCCGACTCTCTTGGCAGTCTGCTGCACAAGGATGATGTGTCACTCTCTTCACCAGATTCTTTCAGTGGAACTCAGGCAGGCATTATGTGTATTAATAGGTTAGAAAGTGCTTACAATATTGCTTCCTGATCACCAAACAAGAGTAATGGTTATGAGCAGTTGGTTTTCATGAAATACATATGGGTACTTTCTCTCTGTTACCATTCTTCAACTTTATTTTTTTTTCAACTTTATTTTTTAAGTGTTTGTAGAGTCTGGCATTTAACAATAGTATTTAGAATCACAGAATTTGCCCACACATCATTTTGTTTAAAACATCGTGATGCGATTTAGGGATATAAATATAAATCCTTTCTACGTAAACATCAGCCAAAATAAGTTGTGTTGAAAGATACATATGTTCTCTAAAGGTTGTATATTAAAACCAAAAGATGTTCTACCATAAAACATTTGCCAGGGAGATGTTCTGAGGAGCAAGGCTGTACAAGATTCTATTTTAATTACTCAGTCATGAATTGATTAAATTCTGGTATTTGAATGTTTACAATCACTGGGTGGTCTGTAGGAACATTTTATACTTGTAGATATGCAGGTGACACGTCCTTTTCTTTTCTTTTTTCTTTTTCTGGTTAGTCATGGGGCTTGAACTCTGGGTGGGTGATGTCTCTAAGATCTTCAGCTCAAGGCTAGCACTCTACCACTTGAGCCATAGGGCCACTTTGGCTTTTTCTGTTAATGTGGTACTGAGGAATCGAACCTAGGGCTTCATGCATGCTAGGCAAGCATTCTACTACTAAGCCACACTCCCAGCCCGCAGTGCCATTTCATAACAGAATTACTTTTCTTTATTTCTGTTCTCCCTAACATTCTGAGTTCTTTAGCCCAAAGTAGTGCAATATTTAGTCCTTCCATTGCTATAAGAAAATGCCTGAGGGCTGGGAAGATGGCTCAGTGGTAGAGCGCTTGCCTTGCATGCCTGAGGCCCTGGGTTCAATTCCTCAGCACCACATAAGCAAAATGAAAAAAGCCGGAAGTGGCGCTGTGGCTCAAGTGGTAGAGCGCTAGCCTTGAGTTGAAAAGCTGAGGGACAGCGCCCAGGCCCAGAGTTCAGGCCCCACAACCAGACCCCCCCACCCAATCCCCCCCCAAAAAAGAAAATGCCTGAGCCTGGAAGAGGAGTCCAGTCCCAGTTTTTATGTTCAACTTGTGAAAAGACCAACACATTTCAAGCAGTTTGTTCATTGTTAAATGACTCTCATTCTTAGATAATGAGAGTCATTATTGTTGCTGAAGAGGTAACAGTAATAAATGAACAAAATTTCTGCATTGGCTAGGCACTGGAGGTTCACACCTGTAATCCTAGCTACTCAGGAGGCTGAGATGTAAGGATCTTGAGTCAAAGCCATCTTAGTAGGAAGGTCCATGAGACTTTTATCTCCAGTTAATCAGCAAAAGGTTGGAAATGGAGCTGTGGATCCAGTGGCAGAGCAGTAGGCTTGAGTGGACAAAGCTAAGGCACAGCTCTCAAGCTCTGAGTTCAAACTCTGGTCCAGCACAAAACCAAACAAAAAACAGGATTGTATGAAGCTCTGTCATGCCAACCCAAGAACAAGCATTTTGAGGGCTAAGTCCTTTGAATAAGTCTGGGTAATTTGTGTTGGTAGAGTTGCTTTATATATTACAAGCAATATGTATTTCTACACACATTATTTACTAAATTAAAAATGATTTTAACTTAAATATCTAGCATCTTGCTGGCACTGTTAAGGAAACTAGAGCTTTTCTTTGAAGTTTGGAAAAGATGACTCAAATTCTAGTACTAGTAAATCTATCCCTAACTTTAAAATAATAACATACAAATTTAATTTAATGCAACAAATTTATACTGAATGTTGTATAGGGAAGGATAATATCTTTCTTTACAAAGGTTAAAATGCTTTGCAAACAGTTTGCCACAAAGAGACACAGGGCATGATATGTAATTTGTCACAGCAACTAACAAACTTGACATACAAGTCTCGAGATAATTCCTGTCTCTGATCACAGTACATTTGAGCATACAGTAGAGAAAACTTACTATCTATACCATGTAACATTTTCAGGGATGACTCATGTATAAGAGTGTCTATACAATGTGGTTTTCATTATAACTTCAGTCCTCATCTGCTAGCAACTTTCTCCAAATTTGATTTTTTGGGGTTAAAATTTTCCATGCCTGGTTTAAGCTCAAAGGTATTTAAGAATCATTTTTTTTAAGTTGCAGGAAATTCTTTTGGTTATCATATTAAGCTCTTCTAACTTAAATGTGGACCAGAGGAGAGAATAAAAGGGAAAGATTTTAATATGAATATGGTACTTGTGTATGCAACCAGAACCATAAAAAGGTCTGCATGGTCTATACCTAAGATTGTTGAATCCAGTTCATTTTATAAATAACCAGAGCATGCTTGCTGTTATTTGCTATGTCTTATTGCAGGGACAAGTTCTCTGAATGGAAACAGAAGATCGAAAAATCCTTAGAGATTAGACACTTGTGACAGCAAAATATCTGTGTCAAGGTTGTTGGTTGCTGTGACACATTATATACAATGGCCTTAAGATGTGGCTCTTAAGATGGAGCTCAGACCTTTATCTTGTCCTTCCTACCATACTTTACCTTGTGGAACAAATGTATCATTATCTTGAGACATCAGAAGTGTCTTCCGATCAGAAGATATAGATGATGATTGATTTTTCTGGGTTCACATAAAAAAGATGTCCCTTTAAATTTAGTTTAGTCATCAAATTGCTGAACAAGTCTCAGAGCTGTCCTGCAGGGATCACTTTTGTCCTGGAATATCTTTTGTAAATGTAGCTGTGAGTATAACATCTTCTCCTCCTCTGTCCCCTCCCCCCTCCTTCCCTCTCTCCCTCCTCCAACCCCCCCACCCCCGCCTGCCCTGGCCCTGTCCCCAACTCATATCCAAAGACAAAGGGTGAGTGCAGCCTTTATGGAGGTCTTATTGAATGAAGAGAAACAGCATTCCTGAGAAGAAAAAGAAAGGGAGGAAGGCACATGTAGAAGTTCTATTGGGGCCCAGACAGGAGAACCTGACATCTCCTGTTTCTCATAGCCTCATGTGTCATGATTTAGACTGTGTTCTCATCCTAAATATCATTAGAAAGTCTTCATTTTTGAAATTATGTGACTTGAGAAAAGAACTACCAAGTTGCCTCTGAGACACTTAAAAAAGATGACATTATGTAAATCCTCTTTTTGAAGATATGCACGCATATGCGCGCGCGCACACACACACACACGCACAATTGGTTTGCCTGTCTAGGTGTCTAGCTGTCCATTCTCCTTTTGGAGGTCTCTCATGTACATACATACATATACCTTCATGTAGCTTCAGAATTTTCCACCAGGAAACAAAGGGAATCTCATAATGAAAAGCAACATTAAAAAAATGGATTCGTGCCAAGATACTGGATCATTGTTCTTTTCAGTTGATTTACCTTAATGATTCTGTCAGGTGAAAGCCGTCACACATTCTGAATAATGTCCTGTTCAATCATGCCAGTATATCTGCCTCAGCTTTGCGTGGCAAAGTGCCAATTTTCCTGTCCCACAATCAGTGACACAATGAGATCAGTTACTGCTGAGGGAAAGTAATTAACAAAAAAACTCATGTTTTCCTTATAAAACTTATGCTTAGATAAATTTTACCTGTTTAACTTTTACCAGCTTTCTTCCATGTGTGTGTGTGTGTGTGTGTGTGTGTGTGTGTGTGTGTGTGTGTATGTGTGTGTGTGTAAGTGTATGAATAATGAGACTAGAACTCAGGGGCCTTGGAGTCTTGCTTGACTTTGGTTGATGCTCTACCACTTGAGCCACAGCTCTACTTTTGGCTCTTTGTTGATTAATTGGAAACAAGAGTCTCTCAGATATATCTACTTGGGCAGGCCACAAACGGTGATCTTCAGATGTCAGCCTCCTGAATAGCTAAGATTACATGCAAGAATTAGTGGAGCCTGACCACCAACTTTCTTTCAAATTGAAGCCTAGTTTACCTTTTCTTTCCTCAGATAGAGGTTTCCTTAGATAGAGGTTTTTGACAAAGCTTGGGCAGAGAGCTGTGGGTTAGTTGGTAGCTCTCTGGCCTGATATAATTCATATGATAGAAACATCTTGTAATCTGCTCTGCAGAGTATGGTAACCACTACCCACTGTGACTCCTGAGCTTGGGAAATGTGGCTAGTGTGGCAGAAAATGAAGCTTTAGCCATAATGTTTAGTTAACTCAAATTTAAAGAGGTACCTGGCTAAGGACCATCCTAGTTCAGATCTCTGGTGTATGGAATTTAACTCTTGAACATTTCACTGGGATTTTGGGAAAATGCTATGGTTCCTGTCATCTATGACTGCTAACACACCACCACACACCCAGTGCTTATAAACAGCCATTTGCTATCTTTTCTCAGGACTCTGTGGGTTGGTTATACACAGCTTGGCCATTTCTTACCTAGGGTCTTTGAAAGGGTTGTGGTCAGGTGCTGGATGGGTTTGGTGCCATTTGAGCAATTAAGAAATGTGCACAATGACTTCCCATTCCACATCCAGGACCCTGACTGGATTTGGCTGTCACAGCTGGAGACTGACCAGGCATCTTCTCTGTCTGTCTGTCTGTCTGTCTGTCTGTCTCTCTCTCTCTCTCTCTCTCTCAGCAGTCTCTGCATATAACTAGCTTGGCTTTTCTTCCAATATGGCAATTTCAGGAAATTAAGATCCTTACACCTTGTCTGGATTACCCAGTATGATTAAAGAATTCAGAAATCGGAGCTGCTTGTGTTTTCCAGCCTTGGTGATGAGCCTAACATCTCTTCTATGATCGCTTCTTATAGCAAGCCCCAGATTTAGAAGGTTGTGGATTAAACTTATATCTCTGGAAAGGAAGGAAGGTGTGTGTGTGGAGGGAGTTTCCAAAATGTGGCTATTCCTAGATTTCCACAGTTACTCTATGGAGACACATTTTATCCTAATATAACTAGAGGAAAATGGAAAGGCAAACATCTCTGCTTCCCTTCTCTAGCCTGACCAATGGAGATGGTTATCTAGAGGTCAAGAAATGACAATAATAGGGAAATTGTGTGCTTTTGATAGGTCTTTCAAACATGACTAGAGGGACATGGGGACCTCAGTGGGCACACAAGCTGAGTGATCTGTCTAAGCTAGCTCTGATCTTTATGAGAAGAGCAAACACCATGTCCCAAGGTCATTTTCATGAACTTCCTCATTCTCAGATGATTGAGAGCACCAAATTCAGGCCCCAGCTCCTCTCCACGCCCCACACAGGTAAGTATTGTCTTTATATCTGAATAAGTAAGGACTATCTGAATTATGTCTAGATAGTAGAGTTTCAATGTCTTTTTTTTTTTTTTGCCAGTCCTATGGCTTGATCTCAGGGCTGTCCTTGAGCTTCGTTTTGCTCAAGGCTAGTGCTCTACCACCTGAGCCACAGTTCCACTTCCAGTTTTCTGGTAGTTAATTGGAAATAAGAGATTCATGGACTTTTCTGCCTAGGCTGGCTTTGAACCATGGTCCTCAGATCTCAGCCTCCTGAGTAGCTAGGATTATAGGTATGAGCCACCAGTGCCTGGCTCAATGTCTATTTTTTTTCACTTCTTTGGTCATACTATCTTCAGTATTAGGCTGTGCTTTTTCTTAAAAAATGATTAATAGCCCTAAGTTAACAAGGACTCATCAGATTGTTTTTTATTTCTCCCCTCCCTTCCCCTTTTTTCTTTTCCCTTTATCTTCCCTTCCTTTCCCTTCCCTTCCCTTTTTCTTTCTATTTCCTTTTTGTTTTCTTCTTTACTTTTTTTTAGAAGTTGAATTCAGGGCTGTGTTCAAAACTTCATTCTTTTTTTTGTTTTTGTTTTTGTAATAAAAAGGCGAATCAGAGGTCAGATGTGCGTGGCCCTTGACTAAAATTCATTAATTTTTATAAGCAGTTCTTTTTATGGTCCGTTTTGGGGCTTCAACTCTGGGCTTGGGCACTGTCCCTCAGCTCATCAGCTCAAAGCGAGCACTCTACCAGTTTTGCCACAGAACCACTTCTAGTTTCCTGGTGGTTTATTGGAGATGAGAGTTTTACAGCCTTTCCTGCCCAGGCTGGTTTGAACCTCGATCCTCAGATCTCAGCCTCTTGACTAGCTAAGATTTCAGGCATGAGCCACTGGCACCTGGCTTATAAGCAGTTCCTAAGGTCCATATATGTCTTTGAATTTTTCATATTGCTGTAGAGAAAAGTTTGCTTCCTTGATCTCTCATTTAACTTGTCTGTTGAGCATCAGTGTTCTTCGACTTTAAAACATCTGCATCTTTATGAATATCCTGTTATTACTTAGCTTCCACCTGTCTTGTCCAAGAGAATTGTGTTCAGATAACATGTCCTTGAAGGCTAACTGCCTACTAGGACTGCTGTTAATAATTTTGTCTTGTTGATCAGTGTTAGTCAACAGTGCTCATGATCCCCACATGATGGTCCTGATTAGGTATCTGTGTCCTATAATTTTTCCTTCCACCACATGGAAGACCTTTAGTTTAATTGGGAGTGCTTCTGTTGACAGTTGTCCCACTGTCAAATGGCCTCCTAGAATCTTTTGTCATAATGCTTTGATTTGGTTTTCTGCTCTTTATTCCTTAGATCTTCATGTTGGAGAGTGTATTTTAGGTAATTGCCTTCAACAAGGTTTTAAGATCTTTCTTGCAGAAGGAAATCTGGCTTCTTGGATGCACACTGATCAAAGGGATGCTCTTCTTGTCACTCTTTGGGGGCCAGATGAAGGCGTGACTGGTACCCTGCACATGCTTTGTTCTGTGGATGCTTTCCACTTCTCGACCATCACCTCTGTTCTGATCCCATGCTAAGTCACATGTCCTGTTCCCTTGGGCTTTGCATGGGTCTGCTTCAGTTCTACTTGCTGTGGCTGCTTTGACTCTTTATTACCAGGAGTAATGGCTCCTGGTACCTGGTAAGACTGTCTGACCACAAAGAGAACTGGATCAACAAGGGTTGGAGGTGTTTGACAGAGCCCGAAACTCAAGTGTGACTTGTGATCTCCTCCTCCCACAAGATGACAATGCCTCTACTTCTCCATTCTCACTGTTACTATTGGATTCATCAGCCAGGGACCTACGCTTTCTCCCCTTGACTGCCAGAGTGACTATGTATCACTGGTTGCATGACACGCTGCTTCCATTGCCATTAGCACGAATTCAGTTACTCTACCTTGAATGGTGTCTACTCGGCAGACTTACCTCTTCCTCTTCATATGCTCACTCAGCTCCAGCCATTCTAAGCTTTAAGTAACTTGAAATCACTTGCTTGTTGTGACTCAGGGCGTTTTCCCAGGCAACCTCTCCCTCTTTGGTGAATCACTTCTCCTCATTGTTTTGGTTAATTCTAACACGTCTTTCCCTGTAAAAACTTTGATTCTACATAGGCGGTCAGGCCCACCTGTAATAGCCACTCCTCTCACCATTTTTTTTCTACCATATCAGAACACACATCACATGGCTTATTCCTTACTAGTTTCTCCCTATCATGCAGGTAGAGATCAACTGCCCTGCTTACCATCATAAAAATACATGCCCTCAATATATTCTACAGCGTGGGATCAAAATAGGTGCTTAATATTTACTGAAAAATTAAAAATTCTGTACAACAGGAGAATCACCTATAAAAAACCTTAGACACAGACAGACAAATGCCTCATGATGTCACTCATAGGTGAAAGCTAAAGAAGTTGAGCTCATTGGAGCAGAGAAGGGAATAGTGGTGAGCAGGCCAGGAAGAGTAGAGGAAAGGCACAAGAGGGAGGTTGGACAGAGGCTTAAGTGCTATCCTTGGATAGCATAGAAAGATGAATACTGTTCATATACTTCATTCCATAGAATATGGTTTATTAGGTAATTTAAAATGAACTAGAAGAGAAGATCCCAAAGGTTTCCAACACAAAGAAATTATAATGTCTAATGAGGTGGAAATTCTGGTTACTCTTGGTGTGATCATTGCATGCTTAATCACACTGAACCCTATAAACATTCACACTTCGAAAGTGTCAATTAAAAAAGCAAAAACTTGAACATGAATCTCAAATATTGTAAAAAAAAAATACCTAGCCTAAACAACACCTTCTTTCCTTCCTCCCTTCCATTCTTCATTCCTTCCTTCCTTCCTACCTCTTCCTGCTTTGTTTCCTTTCCTCTCTCTCCCCTCCCTCAGATCATCTTTCCCTTCCTCCTACCCTCTTTCTTTCCTTCTTCCCTTCCTTCCTTTCTTCCTTCCTTCCTTCCTTCCTTCCTTCCTTCCTTTCTCTTTCCTTCCTTCTTTCTTTCTTTCTTTCTCTCTCTCTTTCTTCTCTTTTTTTTCTTTCTTTCACAAGTGTATGACCTGAGAAATAATCACTTTTCCACTTGAACCACTCTTCAGAGATTTTACTTTCATCAAGCATAAAAGTTTACCCTGTTTGGGGCTGGGAAAGTGCTTGCCTTGCAAGCCTGAGGCCCTGGGTTCGATTCCTCAGCACCACATAAGAAAAAAAAAGCCGGAAGTGGTGCTGTGGCTCAAGTGGTAGAGCGCTAGCCTTGAGCTGAAGAGCTGAGGGACAGTGCCCAGGCCCAGAGTTCAGGCCCCACGACCGGACCTCCCCCCCCCCAAAAGTTTACCCTTTCATCAACTTTACAATAAAGATATTAACAATAAAAAATGGCAAAAAAGTTTATTGTTCTCCTTGCTTTTCAGTGCTTGGGCCTTTGAACACAGGTTATAATTCATTGCCTAAAATCTTTTTAGGCATTCATAGTACACAGGTACAGAGACAGTCACAAGTCAAAGATGATGAAGAGAAGGGAGCTCTTCTTTTGTAACAGCCTTCACTCCCATTCCACATTGCTGGACTTCACTTTGTGCACATTGTGCCTGGCCAAGCCCCGGCACACATGAAAGAGTTTCATTGGCTTTTAACAAGCCATATGGTAAGAAGCATCTACAAATATTTCTTCTGATACCTTCAGGCACTACTAAACAGCTGGTATTAATGAATAAGAATGGCCAGTGAAATCATGGCATATCCTTGCTCGGAAGGAACAGTTTATAGGCAAGAGAATTACAGATTAATAAGCAAGAACACACAAGCATAGAAGGGATGTGTGATTCCTGCATTTCGTCTCGATCTTGCCACCTGTACAGCTTAAGGCAGTTGAATGCCGTGCTGATTAGCAAGGATTGCTGCCATTCCTGCTGATGGAATTCCTGCAGAGGAGCTAAGACCACCACTTTTAACACCCACCCAAAGCATTCAGAGCCAGCGTCCATCATTGAAGCTTCAGGCGGACCATGAACAGAGGCTGGTTAAAAAACAACAGTGAATTACCTTGCTCATGTAACTGTAACCCCTCTGTACAGTATCTTCACAATAAAAACGTATTTAAAAAAGAAATTCTTATTAAAAACAACAACAGTGAAACATTTTGTAATGCGTTCTGTCTAGCTTTTCCTCTTTCCCTGCATAAAAATTTATTTCCTTCCACTATCTACACTAAATTTTCTTTCCTTTTTTTCTTCTGCTGGTCCTTGGGCTTGAATTCAGGGCCTGGGCACTGTGCCTAAGTTCTTTTAAAAAATGTATTATTTTATTTTATTTTTATTGTTTTGCTCAAAGCTAGTTCTCTACCACTTGAACCACAGTTCCATTTCTGGCTTTTTGGTAGTTTATTGGAGACAAGAGTCTCACAGATTTTCTTGCCTCAGATCTCAGTCTCCTGCATAGCTAAGATTACAGGCTCCTGGGCTACATTAACATTTTTATTATGTTGTGACCCAATTCCTATCATAACACAGATGGAAGCATTTCCCTTGTCTGCACGGGATCCTTTTCAGCTTACTTGAAGCTTCGCACAAAACTCAGCACTTCCACTTGGTCATATAAGAAAGAATAAATACAAATGAGATTAAATCAAAGCATTTTCATTTTGAAACAGCCTGATTATCATAACTCAAGTGTTTTCTTCCAAGTCTTGGCATTGAAATTCATTAATTTCCTTATCCATTTCTAAGTGTGATGCTTGTTTCTCCAGTCCTCTTCTTTTTCCAGTCCTGGTGTGTGTGTGTGTGTGTGTGTGTGTGTGTATGCGTGCGCGTGTGCGTGCCAGTACTGGGGCTTGAATTCAGAGCTTGCCTGCTATCCTTTAGCTTTTTCATTTAAGGCTGAATGACACTTTGGTACTTCAATCACAATACCACTTCTGGCTTCTTAGTGGTTAATTGGAGATAAGTGTTTCACGAACTTTCCTGCCCAGGCTGTCTTTGAATCTCTATCCTCAGTTCTCAGCCTCACAGTGTGAGCCATCAGTGCCTGGCTTGTTAATTCTTTTTCACTGGAAAGCCTGGCTGACTTTGACTAACAAGGCTTAGAAAAGAGATCTTTAGAGTAGAGATTTTTTTTTGACCAACAGCAGGTACAATAAAAATTTCTCTAGTTCTATATTATACTATACTTAAAAATATTCTATTCAGGGCTGGGAAGGTGGCTCAGTGGTAGAGCGCTTGCCTTGCATGCCAGAGGCCCTGGGTTTGATTCCTCAGCACTACATAAGCAAAAAGAAAAAAGCTGGAAGTGGCGCTGTGGCTCAAGTGGTAGTGTGCTAGCCTTGAGCTGAAGAGCTGAGGGACAACGCCCAGGCCCAGAGTTCAGGCCCCACGACTGGACCCAAAAAGAAAAAAAATAATTCTATTCAATCTAATTTTTAAACATATGTGATTTCTTTTTTTATCTTTTACTTTATTAATTTCATTTATTTTTGTTCATGTGGTACCAGGGAGTTGAATCCAGGGATTCAAGAATGCTAGGCCAAGCACTCTGCCACTAAGCCGTATTCCCAGCCCTTAAACTATATTATTTCTAGTTTATCTTCTTTCTTTTCATAGACTATCTCTTTGTCTCTTATCTTCTATTTGTTACCAATTTGGTTTTGGCTATTTTGTGGCTCAGATGACATATTTTCAGGTTTTAGAAAAAATTAATTCTTGAAAGGGAATTTGAGTGTGAGCTTCTTAATGCAGGACCTTTTGAATAGTTGGGAAAAAAGGGAGTAGAGAGAAATTATACTCAAAGCATTTAACCTGGATCTGCACACATCTAGTGTGGGAATGTCCTCCAGTCTTCCCATGCAGCTAATTCTCAAGAATCACTTTCTTCTTTGGCCCTTAGACTGAGCTAGGCTATTGCAAAAGGATCATCCAGGAGAGGGAAGACAGACCGGGCCCAGACACATTCTCAGGGTTTGGGGGCTCTAAATTCCACTGGTCAGCTTTCAGGATAAGTCACGCACTTTCTTATCACCTGTGGATGGAATATACAGCTATTTGGCTTTTGAATGGAATCCATTAAGTATGTGATCAATGTTCTCAAATTTATTATCATCATTTTCATAGAACCGACAAAGGGATTTGTTTTGATACACAGACAAACCAGAGTATGGAAGAAATACATAAAGCTAGAGGGTATGTGGGAGCTGAACTTGAATTGGGGAAAGGAGCCATGGGAAATAGATTGAGATCTAAATGGTGAAGGACAAAGGAAGTCCAGATTCAAGGATCTATGGGAATGAGAGCTGACGTTGACTGTACATAGTATATAGTAATAGTAGTAGTAAATACTTAATGAGGACTTTCAAAGTTTCTTTGTGATCCACCCTCAAATTTATATGGAAATACCTAATTGCTAATTTGATGGTATCAACAGGTGGGACCTTGAGAATAGTTTGGTCATGAAGGTAGTGCCCCATGGATGGGATTAGTGTCCTTATTAAAGAGGACACTATGAAGAGCTGTTATGCCCCTACAACCATGGAGAGAAAGTGTTACTCTGGACCAGGAAAGTGACCTGCTGGTGCCTTGATGTTGGACTATCCCACTTCCATCTTTAGGAGGAATGAATTTATGTTCTTTATATGCCACCTGGTGTAAAAGGACTAAGACAATTATTTGCCATATATCAGGAGTTTATGTAGCCTTTTAAGAATCTTATAGATACTATTTATATCTTATATAGGTAGGAGTCATGAAAGCATAAGAAACAAAAGGCCTCTATGGATGAGTGCTATGATTTGAATGTTTCCCACTGAAACTTAGGTTGGTGTTTAATACTTACTATGAGGCATTAAGTGTGTGTTGTTTATGGGAGAACTTAACATGGCTACATATATATGTATATATACATACATACATACATGCTCACATATATATACCCCCACCATATATATATATATATATATATAATATATATGGGGGTAGAGGTTTTTGGAAGTAATTAGGATTATATAGGGTCATGATGAAGCCTCATGGATTAAGAAGAGAGACCAGAAGTTTCTCTCCCCCACTTTCCTCTCTGCTTCTCCCCCTTCCCCAAATACATGTCTCATCTCTTACCATCTGCTCTGACTTGGTGCTCTGGTAGTATGAAATTCATCACTATGCTGGGTGCCATTCATGAATACATGACATATAATAAAATCCTAGATATTCAGGAAGTGGAGTCCTGGAGGATCATGGTCTGATGCCAGCCTGGACAGAAAAGTTCTTTAAGACTCCAACTGCAACTGACCAAAAAAAAACTGGGCTGAAAAGGCATGATTCAAATGATGAGTGCCATCTGTGAGTAAAGCGAGCATCAGGCCCTTGATTCAAACCCCAGTACTGTTGAAGAAGACGGAGACGAAGACAAAGAAGGAGAAGAAGGACCAGAACTGTGAGGCCAAATAAACTGCTTTTCTTTTTGGAGGGCTTGAACTAAATGCCTTGCAATCTCACTCTGCTTGTTTGTAGAGTAATTGTAACATAGAACTGTGTGTTTAAATGTGTTTAAATATGATCAATAAATACAATCAGGTTCAACTTATGAAAAACTGCTTTATTAAACTCAACTTTATGCTGATTATTAGAGTCATACTCAAAGCAATGGAAGTTAAGAAGGCTAAACATAACATGACAGGCTGCTCTGAACCTACTATGACAAAGTGTATTCTGTGGTCCAAAACATTACTCAAGACAAAGAATATTTTAAAGCCAAAAATTATGTGTAAGGCAAGATAATTGTGAGCATGTATGTATTGAATAGACAACTTTTAAGGTTATAAAACAGGATTTTTTAAGAGATAAAAGAAGAAACACACACACACACACACACACACTGTGGATTAGAGACTTCAAAGCAAAAGAGGTCAAGTGGACAAGAAGAAAATAAGGATATAGACCAGCCAAGGAGCATGATCAATAAGGTAGATGCTTTAAAATATATAGAATTTTACACACTGATAACAGAGGATGTTATTTTAAGCCTGCATGTTTCATTAATTTAAAAAAAATCACATTTTAGGCTATAAGAAAAGTCAGTAAGTTCCATAAAGGAAAGCATTTTAAGTAATATTTCCTAGTTATAATATAATAAACCTAGAAACTTAAAATGAATAAAAAACAAGAAGATAAATATATTTGGATGTTAAAATCTCTTTATTAGACAAGTCTTGGATGAAAGGGGAAACACAAAGAGAATTTATAGAATTTCAGGAAAATAATAATAGTGAAGACTACATCGCCACATCTGTGAGACAGATTCAAAGCAAGGATCAGTCAAATAAACACCTGCATAAATACAAATAAAATAATGGAAGTAGATAAATTAAATCTCACCGAGAAAGTAAAAAAAACAAAACAAAACCAGAAACACAAACAAATGAAAAAAGTTTAAGAAAAAGGATAATGGGGATGGAAAGGTGGCTCAGTGGTAGAGCGCTTGCCTTACACGCATGAGGCCTTGGGTTCCATTCCTCAGCACCACATATGCAGAAACAAAAAAAGCTGCAAGTGGTGCTGTGGCTCAAGTGGTAGAGCGCTAGCCTTGAGCTGAAGAGCTGAGGGGCAGCACCCCGGCCCAGAGTTCAGGCCCAAGACTGACAAAAAAAAAAAAAGGACAATTGTGAATTAGAATTTAATGAAGTAAAAAACAGAGAAACAGCAGGTTAAATTAATATAATTCTGATTCTTTGAAAAATTTATTAAAATACAAAAGCTAGTAGCCAAATTAGCAAAGAAAAGTATAGATATAAAGAATTACAAGAGGGAAAATATCAATATGAATGATATTTACATATTATAAAGACCAATTTGCATATATTGAACTCTGGGCCTGGGGGCTGTCCCTCAGCTCTTCAGCTCAAGGTGAGTGCTCTACCACTTGAGCCACAGCACCATTTCCAGTTTTCTGGTGGTTAATTGGAGAGAAAAGTCTCATGCCTTTCCTGCCCGGGCTGGCTTTGAACCACGATTCTCAGCCACCTGAGTAGCTAGGATTGTAGGCATGAGCCATTAGTGCCTGGCCAATTTGCATATTTCTATGCAAACATACTTGAAAATAAGATTACTAGACTTAAAGTAAAAAGTTTCAGTAGACCAATATTTATAGGAGAAATAGTTATCAAAGAACTGATACATAAGCAAAATGCTATTTACCTTACTTGAAACCATGATTTAGGAATAGAACTCACTATATTTTTAAATAGTTGTACATTGGGAATAGTTAGCTTAAACTAGAGCACTATCAATGATGAAATACTGGATCTTTCCAAAAATGATACGTACTGATACCTAATGGCCATCATCAAAATCTTAACACACAAGTATTTGCATTGGTTAGTCTTTCAATGAAAAACACAGCTTGTTTTCCCCTTTCTTTGACTTTTTCTTTAAAATGTTTGAATTTGGTAAACCCTTAATGTGTCTTGTTAGACACTTTTGCCTGTAATTCCTTAAAACCATGTGTGACTACATCCATATGCTTTTCATTCATTTACAATCAAATCATCAAAATACAGCCTTTAAAGAGTATTTGATTTCAAAGAACATTTTTAATAAGCATTTAAAGCCCTTTGAGAAATAAAAACGGGATACCACATTTTTCCAAGAGTAAACACAACACAACCAAAAACACACTCATGGTCAAAGAAATCCTAGCTTCTGAGTTTTCTTTCTTTTCCATTCTTGGCTAAATGAACCATTCTCTATCTCCCTTTAACTCCTAGTGAAGCGTGAAATGTTTTGAGATGAGGAAGTAGTATTTTTTTTCCCAAATTACTATTTTAAAATCTATTTAGCTACTTTTTGAGCTGCTCCTGTTAAGACAGGAAGTCCAAATGAGTAAAAGAGTTTTAATGGAAGAGTTTTAAAGGGAGAGCATCAGTAGCCCTTTTCTCCTGAATTAAGACCTGACTCATTTCACAAAAGGTCTGTAGAATGATACTAGAAATTCCTTCATGATTGAAAAGACTATGCTACATGTCTGCAAGCATGTACAGGGGTAGTTTCCAAAGGGAGATATATTTCTTGGTTTATGGAGGGGCTAGGTGCTACTGTCCACGCACTTATGCTTTTGAGACCGTGCTATTGCTTGTCTTTGTGGCCAGTCACGTAGTCACTTGTCTTTGTGGTCTTTTAGGGAGTGATAGTTTTTAAACAGCACAGGAAAAAAGAAGCTGTTTGGGGCTTCAATTTCGTGCTCAAGCTTTTGTGGGGAATTGATTGTGAAATCAATGAAGAAATAGCATGTGGCCTTTTGTTGGGTAATACTTAATCATTAAGCAGTGATAGTACATACTTACCCCCTCTCTCCTAAATTTTTGGAGAGGTGTCAACTGAGGTTTTCAAGTAGCAGAATAGGATATGGGCTGCTGAAGACTGAACAGAAGTTCTTTTTTTCATATCATTAAAAACAATGGGGATATATATATATATATATATAATATTCACTGGCAAGAGAAGATAAAGCTTTGTTATTTACAGATGCTAATATGAATGAACGCTGTTCCTTAGGTGGGAAACGGCCATCTTTTCGGTCATATGAAAATGTCTCTATCTTATAACTTGTCACCATTCTGTCCCACTATTTCCCAGGAGTGATATTTCTTGGAATTATTTGCTTCTTGACTTGCACTGTAACTATCATCTTTGTTGTTTGTAACCAGCCAGGGCATGAGTCCCTACTAACAGAGTTAAGGAATAGACCCCTTTTGAGTGGAAACTTTCCACTGACTTTACCAATCTCCTCCAACTGTAACTGTTCCCAGCCCCATTCCCAGACAGCCATGAGAAGAAGGATGTGTACCTTTGCCTCCCCCGCACCAAGGACCTTTCACTGAAGGTGTGAGTGCTTTCTAACTTCATTATATTACCCCGTCACTCTGGTAATCAACTGTAAAGAAAATATGAGTCTGACTCCTTAGCAACAAGCAGAAGGGACAATGTCACCCCTAGGGTTAGGATGAAATCTGAGCAGACTTCCCTGCCAGGTGTGACTACCTACCTCTGAGGAGAGTGGCAGAGCAGAAGTAAAATGCCTGTACCTCTTGTGTGTCTATTCATTTTCAGACATTGGAGGGTTGTTACGTGTTTCTAATGCTCATCTCCCTCACATTCATCTAAAGTCAAGTCTCCAACCAACATATCCTGGATCCTACCATTTCTCCTCACACTCATTCACATCAGTTAGGATTCCTCAGTGAAGCAGAACAAAAAGATCTGTACATTTGCAATTTTGATTCAAAGAATTAGAAGAGTCAACCGATTCCCAAAGGATCTACTACTGGTGACCTAGAGCCCCAGGAACACAATGGGATAGTTTAGTACCAGTTCTATTTAGAAGGAAGATAGGCTCAAAACTCAGGACAAGCCACTGGTCCAGTTTGGGTCTTAAGGTAAGAAAACCCTGATGTAACAGTGTGAAGGCTCCCAGGCAGGAGATTGGCCCCCTTATCTACAGAAGAGTTGATCTTTTCATTCTGTTTGGGTCTCCAATTTATTAGACAAAGCCCACCCGTGTTAGGGGTAGAATATGATTAGTTCAATCTACCCATTCTAATGTTAATTTCATCCAGAACCCCCCCTGAAATACAAACTTAGAATAATATCTGTCCATGTAATAGGACCACAAAGCCTAGCCCATATTGACATAAAATCAGCCGTCTTAGAACTACCATCAAAGCCACCATCTTATCTTGTCTGACTATTGCAAAAATCTCTTAATGTTTCTCCACACTTGCTTCTTTTAGTTCATTTTCCACACTGTAGCCAGGAATATATTAGGTTATAAACCAGCTAAATTAGCATCTTTGCAACTTCTCATTGCTTTTAGAATGCATGTAAACCTTCTGCGACTCTTGAGTTCTTGCCTATGTGTATCACCGCCTTCTTCCTAACAGGAAAAGAATAATATTTATCTCCTGTGATGTTAGGAGATTTAAAGGAAACATATTAGAGAAATTTAGCCTGATGCGCAATAAATGATAGTTATTCATTGGCAAAATAGAATAGCTAGTGATTTAAGAAAAGTGTATGTCAGGAAGAGTGGAGAGGGAAAAGGAGGGAAAATGATGGGGATAGTGCTGATCAGCTTATTAAAAATTAGCCAGGGCCAGTGGCTCGTACCTATAGCTACTCAGGAGGCTGAGAGTCAAAGTCAGCTGGGGCAGAAAAATCTGTGAGACTCTTACCTCTAATTAACCACCAGAGAAGCTGGAAGTGGAGCTGTGGCTCAAGTGGTAGAATGCTACCCTTGAGGAAAAAAAAGTTCAGGGACAGTACCCAAGCCCTGAGTTCAAGCCCCAGAACTAGCGTGCGCGCGCGCACACACACACACACACACACACACATACACACACACACACGAAACAGCACCAAGGTGTCAGTGGCTCATGTCTATAATTCTAACTACTTAAGAGGCTGAGATCTGAGGATTAAGGTTTCAAACCAGGCTGAGTAGGAAAATTCGTGAGACTCTTATCTCCAATTAGCCATTAAAAAGCCCAAAGGGTAGCTGTGGCTCAAGTAGTAGAGTACCAGTGATGAGTAAAAAAGCTAAGGGACACACCCAGCCCCTGAGTTCAAGTCCCACTACTGTTACCACACCCTCCCACCCACCCCCCACACCATACACACATACACAAAGAATGAAACAGGATTGAATTTAGAAAGCAACTTGCTAGGAAGCCATTCTCCTCTGAATCCCTTGCTTCCTTTAAGGCACAGTATTTGTTTCGTTTAAGAGTAATGCCTAGTATAGTTCTTAAAATACATTCTTACTCTTTACACTCTCTCTCCTTAATGTTGACAAAAGGATATTGATGAGAATGTTGAGACAGCTCTGCACTTGTTTAACCAAGTAAGCTGCCTGGAAACCTGATTCCTTACTAGATTTCAAAAATTCCTCCTGCACACAAAGGTGAAATGGCTATACGTGCCTCTGCTCATATAAAATAAACTTTATGGAAATGAACTTGAGGAAATGGAAACAAGAGTTTTTTCCCCTTTGTTTTTGTTTCTTTTTGTCTTGATTGATCATTTAACTGTTTTGGAAGGCAATGGGAACCACAGAAATGGAGGGACAGAGGGTAAACAAATGCAGCACTGGTGCTCACTGGACTCTATGTTGAGAATGAATGATACAACTTGTGGGTAGGGATGGGATGGGAAAATTGGGAGAGAGAGAGAAAGAGAGAAGAGGTGACATTGTCCAAAAAGATAATTTCATCTGATTTATGTAACTGTAATCCCTCTGTACATTGCCTTTATCATAACAATAAAAAATGGCTCTCTCAGCTTCTTCACCTGGGCCTTTAAGAGTCATTGGTCCTAGGGCTCCAGTTAGGTTGAAGGTGCTTGAATTAGCGGTATTATGAAAGTAATGTAATAATGATTCACTTACCTGTCAGTGATTTGATGTAGCTATCATATATGAGAGTTCAGAGAGTTAAAAAATGTGTTACCCAGCTGTTTTGTGTTTATGTTGAGATTTTTAAAATGGCCTATTAGTCAGGTGCCAGCAGCTCAAGCTTGTAATCCTAGCTACTCAGGAAGCTGAGATCTGAGGAGTAAGGTTCAAAACCAGCTTGGGCAGGACAGTCTGTGACAATCTTATCTCTCCAATAAACATTCAAAAAATAAAGCCAGAAGTGGAGCTGTGGCTCAAGTGGTGCTAGTCTTGAGCAAAAGAAACTCAGGAACAGTACCCAGTACCCAGCCTCTGAGTTCAAGCCCCAGGATTGGCAAAATAAACAAATGAACAAATACAAACCCCTTTTATTGAGTGTACCCTTCAAAGGGAATCTTCTCTTGCCTCGTGTTGATTTTTTGATTGTTAGATCCTGGGGTTCCATGAGAAGTTCTACATTGGGCTAATCCATCCACCTCTTCTTGAAGGTCCATACAAAATGGGTCCTTTCTTGGACTCTTGGAACAGTCTCAAGTTCCCAGAGAATTGTGAGTAGTTAATCAAAGAAAAAAAATCAGGCTTGAAAGGCAGGAGTGGAGTAAGGCAATAGAGTTGTGGCTCAGGGATTTGGGTGAGCATCTGGCTGGCTGAGCACCCACCTCATTTGGTCTTTTAACTTGTTTCAAGGGCCCAGTGCCAACCATTTTTTAATAGTTAAAAAAATCCTATTCATAATAACCTTTTAAAAAGTTGGGAGCTCTCTTTGAATCAGCTTTGTCCCTTCAATTTGGCAACAAGAACTTTGTGTGTTTCTAATGGAACTTGGAATTTCTTGAAGATCTTGACAATCTCAGTATTTAGTGCTAGTGATCTAGCCAATAGTGACCAGTCAGTGATCTTCTGTCATTTGATGAGGCTGTGTTTGTTTACTTAGTTCTTAGATGACAGTTTTGGCAAATTGAAAGACCTGAGGTACTGAGCAGAAAACATTATCCACTAATGCAAAGGAAGATATTACTCAAAAAATTAAGGTCTGTTGCTCTTGTGGGTATAGGAGTGCAGGGCCTGGATTTGAACCTTAGATCCTGGGATTCATTGGTATGTTCCCTCAACCATACTGTGTTATTTTGACGGCTATAATAGTCTTCATGGAATCACTGTTTACACATTTATTTCCGTACTGTACAGCTATACTTAGTATAGTGCACAACACAGTAATTATTATCCACTATTACTATTGCATAGCAACTACTGTAGATATATTTCACATACATCATCTGTAGCCAAGAATTAGGATTACCTGTTAAGAAAAGGAGTCAGGTGGGTAAGTGCATATAGCTAACCAGAGGCTGACTTGTGTTTCTGATCATATAAAACAATATATGTCAAAACGAGCTCTAGGAAATGGAAACAAGAGATGTTTTTCTTTGATACTGTTCTTGTTTTCTTTTCTTTTTGTCTTGTTTGTTCATTTATCTGTCTTTGGAAGGGCAAGAGGGGGCATAGAAATGAAGGGCAAAGGGTGAATGCATGCAGCAGTGGTACTTACTAGATACTGTGTTGAAAATGAACTACACAACTTGTGGGTGGGAGAGAAAAACTGAGAAAGGGTGAGAGAAGGGGTGACATTGCTCAAAAAGAAATGTACTCTTTATCTGACATATGTAACTCTAATCTCTCTGTACATCACCTTTATAATAACAATTTAAATAAATAAAATCAATTGGGCTTTCCAAAATTTGGATTTTCCCATTCTGGGAATCATGTACTTACTTTCTTGTCTACCAGTAGTTTTTAAATATGTAGTGAGAAGATTTCTGGAGGGCCCAGAATTAGTATGGAGATGCCACAATTCCACAGAGTGCTGAATCTTATATAGACACAAAATATATAATATAGTCTACACATGTATGTCCTACTTTTATCTATGTCTTGTGACTAAAATTCAGAAACATGATGTTTTATTTATTTATTTTTATTATGAAAATACTGTACAGAGGGGGTACAATTACATGGGCAAGATAGTGAGTACATTTTTTATCTAGCATTGTAACCTCCTCCTTTGAGAAATATGATGTTTTTAAAGACAATGGATTTATTTTGAAAATGTTCATAATACATGTATGTAATCATATATACTTTGATCATATTTATTCCCCACTGCCATTCTTTTTTTTTCTTTTTTTACTATGAAAATACCGTATAGAGGGGTTACAATTACATGGGCAAGGTAATAAGTACATATTAAGCATTGTTGCCTCCTTTGTTTCCCCTTCCCATCCCTTCCCATCTACCTGCCCCTCCCCTCTCCCCCCC
>NW_012267286.1:7573871-7613112 GCF_000151885.1 Dipodomys ordii
ATAAAAGAAATGCAAATCAAAACAACATTGAGATACCACCTCACCCCAGTTAGAATGGCTATAATCAAGAACTCTAATAACAACAGATGCTGGAGGGGGTGTGGACAGAAGGGAACCCTACTGCATTGTTGGTGGGAGTGTAAACTTGCTCAACCACTTGGGAAAGTAGTATGGAGGTTCCTCAAAAGACTCCACTTAGAGCTCCCCTATGACCCACTGCCATTCTTATTTCTTTCCCCATTCCTTTCCTCTTCCTCAAATTGTCCCCTTTCTAATCCCATGTCTTAAAACAATTTAAATCTAAATTACACACAAGGAAAATGTTAGTTGCTTTTTCTGAGCCTGGCTTATTTTGCTTAACATGATAGTTTTCATAAGTGTATTCTGGTAATTAAGGAAATGTTTGTTCATTAATAAGGACATGTAATCAATTGTGTCCTTTTGCCATGATGCATTTTTCTGTCCAATTTCAAAAATATAATGATTCTTAAGTGGAAATATATGGGTATTTTTGTAGCTAAAGACCTCTTCTACTTGAAAAGATCTTGACATAATAAGTTAAACATGCATTTGTAAACCTCCATGGTTATGTCTGTCCGGCATTACCTACCTGGTCCACACTTGTTATACTGAATTGAGGGCTCCAGGATTGGAGAATCTGTAGTGTTTTTTTCAGTTACAATGGAAGAATCTCAGGGAAGCTCTACAGAGTATCTTGTTTGTGGACATACACCATAAATATCTTCCAACATTTTAATAGTGGAAAAAAACTCCCAGAGGAAATGAAAGCAACAGAATTGGCTATGTGGATACCTCAATTTCTAAAGCCTTTTTTTTTTTTTAGGATTTGAGAAGTGTGATTTCTATTAAAGACGATGAGAATCACATGGACTTCAGTCTGGGAAAGTGTGTGTGAATTTCTCCCTCAGGGGTCAGATGAATTATGAGCATTTGAGAAGAGGAAATTTAGAGTTAATTTTCTAGCTCACCATTACACTGGAGACTGGTGAGGAGGAGGAAATCCTATTATTGTATGGGAGAGTGTGCAGGATGGACAGCTAGGTAGGTTTTTACTTGTGTCTCCAGTGATGTGAGGTTTCATGAACAAACAATTTGAAATGCTTATCGAGTCACTTATTTAATTTTCAGCCTCACATAGAACTTGGACTATGGATTGTTTGTAATTTGATTTTCTGTCCGGCTTCAGTGATTATTTAAATCGAAGTTGTTGACTGGTAGAATTAAAGTTGAGTGAGTAATGACAGAATCATCTTCATTTAGGACAAGAGTTTCAAGTATTCCTTTTTTTTTTTTTTTGGTTGATTGTGGGACTTGAACTCTGGGCCTGCACACTGTCTCTCAGTTCTTCAGCTCAAGGCTAGTGCTCTACCACTTGAGTCACAGCGCTGCTTCCAGTTTTCTGGTGGTTAATTGGAGATAAGAGTCTCATGGACTTTCCTGCCTGGGCTGGCTTTGAACCTCAATCCTCAGATCTCAGCCTCCTGAGTAGCTATGATTACAGGCGTGAGCCACCTGCACCTGGCTTCAAGTATTCCTTAAGATTAGCTCAATATAGAGTATAGGGTGTGCACGGATGAGAGAGGAATTATCCAGATGGAAACAGTGAACTGCTTTCAACAACCTAAATCCATCTCTTCACCCTTCAACTCCACTGTGGCCTTTGACCCATGCTGAAGACCTAGGTCTATTAAACATACTTTAAAACTGCTGTTTTAAAGCCATTCATGTCTTCTACAAGGATGAATGTCCTATTTAGTCATTTCCCAGATTTTCATTCTGGTGAAAACTTTATTGTGCACATCCTTTCCTACCCTTCTTTTAGAAGGAATTATTTCATCCAATAGAAAACAGCTCTAATCGAGTGAGGAATGAATTTCCAAGGACTGAGTAACTTACTGTCTGGATCTAAGCAATGAAAGGTTCTGGAAGGAAGGATGAAAAACTATAGTAATGTAAACCAAAACACACCTAACTAAATTGATAGTGAAAATCACTGCTGCTTTGTGTTGAGTACATTGTATGCCAATCTATCTACATTTTAAAAACTAATTTGAGCCTCTTTTGTTGACAAATATACAGTTATTTTTTACATAATATCTTTGTACATATATTAATACTTTAATTCTGTGTGTGTGTGTGTGTGTGTGTGTGTTTTGGTGATCTTGGGGCTTTAACTCAGGGCTTGGGTTCTATCCTTGAGTCTCTTTGTGCTCAAAGGCAGCGCTCTACCCCTTAAGCCATAGTGCTACTTCTGTCTTTTTTCTGAATAGTTTATTGTTCTGAGATCTTCAGCTCGTTAGATTGGTCACAGGTCTCTCGAACTCAATCACGTGGAACCATTTACCAACATTTGATTGTGTCAGCCAATCTAATCAATCCTTTCTTATCATTCTACATACCTTCTATGGGCTCCATTCCTCTACAGAACTTTGAGGAAGACAAAGTTACTCCTCCAGGTGGTATCCTTGTGAGGATTTCTATAATAATTTATGTTTTTGTTACATTTAGAATCCCTGGGAAGTAAATTAACTACGTTGGTTCTAGAGTACAAGTTGAAGGAGAAGAGGAATCAAGGGCTGATTTTACATCATTAAATAAGTCAGTATGAGGGATCTGTGTATGTAGGACACTTGGACAATCATGCCATTTAATAAGCAATTTCTATTATAACAATGGCATAGTAATCTTTGTTATTGTTGTTTGTCTTGTGCTGGCAATTATAGGTAGCATCGTGTCTCTCCTCTTAGAAAAACATATCTTTCCTGAGATCCTGTTCCCCTGCAACTGCTTCTCCATTTCTGCTTCCTATTAAGGAAGAACCCCTGGGAAAGATCTCCACTCTCCCTCCTGAAAGAATGCCACTGTGCAAATCCTGTAGCTAAGTCTTATGGTTTCACAGTGTGCTTCTTCTCTCCCTTCTGGAAATGCTCTTCTCTAGGTTTCTGGGATGCTGTCTGTACTCTCCTCTCCTGCTTGCTCTCCTCCCTTGCTGGTTCATCCTTTTATCCTCTCCATCCTGAAAAGTCATCGTCCAGTTCTTGCCTAACTTCCCTACATTATTATTATTATTATTAACCTTTCTCTATCTCCTATTCTTCAGCTGCACTGGCCTCATTAATTCTGCCTCACACTTTTCCTACTTGCCGTCTCTCCTTCTGGTACATTTTTCCCTTTACACACCAGCAAGGCTAACTTACTTCATTTAGTCTCTGTTGGAAGAATTAGGATTCTGGGCCTCCTTGCTCTGCTGTATTTTTCTTCAAAATCTGATCATGATCTGAAATGGTATGGTTATTTACCCAGCTTATCTGTCTACTTCCCTAAATGATGCTATTCTTCAGAGTATGGTCTTGGTCTTTTGTATAACACTGTATTTCTAAAGATGAAGAGATTGCCTGCCATGTATGTAGGGATGAAAGATATTTAATAAAGTAATAGACTTGGGAGGACTTGGGAGATTTCAGATCTGTGGGAAATGAAAATGAGTTATGTTGATTTTAGTTTTATGCAGCTCAGTCACACGCTTTGGTTCTCTTAACTTTCATATCTTCAGTTCTATTGTGGTAACTGAGACCTGATTTTGAAAATTTTGAAACACAATCTTGATTTTATAACATGGTACATTGCCTCCAGGTTATTGCTATGTATATATCCTTTAACTGAGAGTTTTCTTTGTGTAATAGGTATACGTTTGTATATAGGCATGAATCCACAGTGATGTGTTTAGGTTAAAATTATATATTTTAACTTAGCACAAGCATAGTTAAATGGGTTAGGAATCCCCTAACCCCCAATGATGTGTTCTTAACCAAGAATCATGTTAAATTAGTGCTACTCAATCAGGAAATGGGGAGTCCCTTTTAAAACAATAATAGGAAAGTTTTATACATTACTTTCCAGTAAGATAGCTAATGTCAATCACTAGAGCTTCTTGGGAAACAAGTCTATAATTCATTGGTTCCATTTCTATTTAAAAGCATACTCTCTCCTCTTCAGTGACACCAGTAAGTAAAGCAGATGAAACAAAAAAATCCAAAAAGAATGATTAAAAAAAGATACATCTTCATTACTTTGGAGAAGAGAAGCTCAGGTGTGATTATACATAGGCATTTCTCTAAGTCAGACATGTCATTATAACCTCTCTGGCCCTTTGCATTCACCACCTCGCCAGGAGGGAGTCATATTCTCTATTCTACTTAATGCAGCAGATATCCCCAGCTGTTACTATCCTAGTCTCTTTTATATGACTAGTCCTGGAAATTGTCTAAAGATGCATCACTTTTGTAAACAGAAAAAAAATGAGTTGAGAATGAAGAGAATTGTTAGAAAACAGATCCAGCATGTTCTGTGTGGGAGTCATTATAGTTCAAATATCTTCTCTCTTGTCAGCATGCAATATTCATTCAATCTAACCAAATTTGGATAATCAGGAAGCCTCAGAATTCAGAGGTATTCGAAACCTAGTTGTCTAGGTATTCAAATGTAAAACAGATGCAGTAGCATCTTCCTGCAGACAATCCTGTCTAATCAGGAATATAAAGCAGTATGGGCATTGTACATTTAGCAGATGGTTTAAAATGCAAGTGAATTCTCAGAGAATAAGCAGGCACTTTGTGAGACATGATAAATAGTTCTTTCTGAGATGAGTAAGTATGGTGAACATATAACTTCTGGTCACATACTGTTTGATTGCCAGATGATGCTTAACCCCACCCTATCTTCACCCTATCCCTCATCTTCAACCATCCTTGACCCCACCCTATCCCAGTTCCCTACTTAATCCCTGCTTTGTGACCCAGGGGGGTGGGGTAGCTATAACACGGTGAAGTTCAAGGCTGTGGACAGACTTTGCAGTGGGACAACATGTCTGTTTCACACATTACTCGTTACAGAAACAGCTGAAAAGTTTAACAGTTTGTTTCTTGGGCTGTGTTAAAAAAAATCCTCTGTGTGACACAGCTGCTTCAGTGAGCAGCTGTGTCAGAAGAGCCTTGTCAAAAATGTCATGTATGCACATATTTTTTCCTAAACTGTTTTGGACAAATCATGCTTTTCTATACATTTCTTGTCTCCACAGGTAGATAGTCATGCATACTTTATAGCATATGCCTGGTAAACACATTAACTAACTGTAAGCATAAAACTCTGACGTCAACTTGATACATTGCTGTTCCAATGAAGCTACCTCACCACATTTGGCGAGTCTACCGATGTAGGCTATCCCAGGTCCTAGCTTCTGGTTCTGAACCTTATAAACTTAATATTTAGAGCCTAATATGCAAATCAGACCGGAATTGGTTTTTTCTGAAAAGCAATCCTTTTGATGAGCAAGCACCAGAGCATAAAACATCACATTTTATTTTGGCTAGAACCATAAATTCAGTAACTGGTGACTACTCTTTTTTTTTTTTTTTTACCATTTTCAACACAATGAACCTTTAAATTTGTATTTTTTGTTAGTGCATTATATTATAAAATGGAAATCAGTGCAGTAGATTTTTAATGATTCTCATAGAGTCATTCCAATGCTATTTGAAAGTTGAACTTAGCAAGAAGAATGAGATGGAGCTTAACTGTTCTGGACAAAATTTCTTTTTGTCATTTTTGTTTTGTTTTTTTTGTTTTTGGTTGTTCATGGGGCCTGAACTCTGGGCCTGGATGCTGTCCCTCAGCTCTTCAGCTCAAGGCTAGCACTCTACCACTAGAGCCAGAGCACCACTTCTGTTTTTGTCTGCTTATGTGGTGCTCAGAGCCTCATGCATGCAAGGCAAGCACTCTACCACTGAGCCACCTTCCCAGCCCCATCTTTTGGTCATTTTTGGCAGTACTTTGGAATGAATTCAGCGTCTTCCCAGACAGGTGCTCTTCCACTTGAGCCATACTTTCACTCTTTTTTATCTATCTATCTATCTATCTATCTATCTATCTATCTATCTATCTATCTATCTATCTATCTATCTATCTATCTATCTATCTATCACCGGTCCTGGAGCTTGAACTCAGGGCCTGGATGCTGTCCCTGAGCTTCTTTTGCTCAAGGTTAGCACTCTACCACTTGAGCCACAGCGCTACTTCCCACTTTTTTGGGGGGTAGTTTATTGGAGACAAGAGTCTCATGGACTTCCTGCCCAGGCTGGCTTTGATCCATAATCCTCAGATCTTGGCCTCTTAAGTAGCCAGGATTACAGGTATGAGCCACTGGCATCAGGACATTTATTTATTTATTTTTTTTAGTAGGGTCTTAGTTTTTGACCATGCTGGACTAGACTGTGATTTTTCTATTTATACTTCTCTAAGAGACATGTATCACTATGTCCAGCTTTTTATTAGTTAAGAGGGTTTTGCAAACTTTTGTCCAGGTTGGCTTTCATATTCAATCCTCTCATTCTCTACCTCCTTAGTAGCTAGTATTACATGCATGAACCACTGTACTTAGCCATATAATTTTTTTTTCCTGTTAGCCATGGGGCTTGAACTCAAGGCCTGAGTGCTGCTGTCCCTGAACTCTTTTTGCTCAAACCTAACACTCTACCACTTTGAGCTGCAGTGCCATTTCAGTTTTCTGGTGGTTCACTGGAGATAAGAATCTCACAGAGGCTCATCAAGGCTGACTTTGAACCACACAGTCTTCAAATCACAGCCTCCTGAGTAGCTAGAATTACAGATGTGAGCCACCAGTGCCCAGCAAAACTGTTAAAGGTTACTTTTAGTCAGGATTAAAAAATCTCTGTAAAATGCTGTTTCTAAATTTCTGGAATGTGCACCAAGTTGGGTGAGCATGTACACCTGAATGAGTCACTCAACCTTTCTACAGGGTCTATTGTAATTTAAATCCCAAACTTCAGTGTTGTCCATGTGGTCACATCTGGAGGTAAAGCCTTGACTAGGTGATTGGACCTTGAAGTCTGACTTTTATTTTTTGTGAATAGGATTGAGCATTATAAGAGATAAAGCATCTCTTATAAAAGATGCTTTGGGCTGGGAAGGTGGCTCAGTGGTAGAGTTCATGCCTTGCATGCATGAGGCCCTGGGTTCGATTCCTCAGCACCACATAAGCAGAAAAGGCCAGAAGTGGTGCTTTGTCACAAATGGTAGAGTGCTAGCTTTGAGCTGAAGAGCTGAGGGACAGTGCCCAGACCCACAGTTCAGGCCCCACGACCAACAAAATAAATAAATAAACAAACAAACAAATAAAAGTGTTTGGCTAGATTGCTTTCAACTTTCGACTATGGGAGGATACAACATCCTCCATTACTCGAAATGCAGCATCAAAGCACCTTATTATAAAGTAGAAGGCAAACCTCACTAAACAAGCCATGGAATCTGCTGCCACCTTCATCTGGCACTTCCTAGCCTCTGAAACGGTGAGCAATATATATCTGATTTTTTAAAAAAATGACTTACCCCCTTTGAAGATATCCCATTGCAGTAGTGTAAATAGAATAAGGATGGGGCTGGGAATGTGTCTTAGTGGTGGAGTGCTTGCCTCTCATGCATGAAGCCCTGGGTTCAATTCTTCTACACAAATATAAATAAATAAATAAATACTTTAAGAAGAAGGAATCATTTTTTCCATCTTCTAAATTAGGATGATAATATTTGCTACCCAAAGCTACCCAAAGGGAGGATAACTGTAAAATCTTTCACTTGAGGGTAGATAACTCTACATTTACTTAATCTGGCAGTCTGGAGGGGCCTCTGTACCCTTTCCTTTCTCATACATGGCCTTGAGTTAAGATTTTTAATGTGAGTTTTTCTCCTCCATGTTTATGATCCCTCCATTTTCTTGGCATGATCTGATTGCCATTAGAGGTACATTCTTGGGTAGAGGTTAGAAGTCCATGTACCTCTACTTCAGTGGTTTTAAGATGTTTGAGTAGCAACTAGCCCAACCAAGCTCATGGCAAGTATATATGATCACTGCTGCTGTCTCTCCTTCATACCTTTCGCCATCCTCTGGAAAACGCCTGACCTGAGATCTTGCTGGACAGAATAGATTTCATCCTGATAACTCTATACAGCCTCATACTAACCAGATCCTACGTATGAATTCCCTTTAGAGAAGGCTGTGTTAAGAAAATGGGGGTAGGAAGCACAGTAGGATCTCAAGGTGCCATATGAGTTGACTTGGAAAAATGAAAATAGGAGTGGAAGTCCTTTGTAAGTTCTAAAAATTCATCATGCTCAGTTCTGTTTATTTTCTACTAAACTACAGCCTGTGAAAGGAAGTGATCACGGGAAGTGAAAATGGAAAGTTTGCTTTCTTACCCCTAACACATGGAGATCTTTATAGCACATTCATCCGGTCCTAAATATTCTGGAATTTTTGACTGGCACCCAACTTAGTGAAAGGCCTCTGTGGAAGATTAATTGTTATTCTGTTTGATATATAAATTTGATGAATGAACTTCAGTTGAATAAACTTTCCCATTTTTGATGGTGTCTACATCAGATAAGCTATAACGGTGTGCTCAACTTTGACTACCCATTGGGGAGCTTTAAAAATACCCGACTGATGCCTAGGTCTCAACCCTAGAGATTCAAGTTTAATTGGTCCAAGTCATAGCCCAAGGAACAAGAGTTTTAAAGTTCCCCAGGTGATTCTAATATTTAGTCAAAGTTTAGAAGCACCGGTCTAGATTAAGGATTAAAGTGCTTGAGCTAAGCCTATTATTTATATAACCTGGCAAAAATCTCTCTTCCACTCAGTTCAGTGAGCAATGACTGAGGAGTTATTCTCACCAAGGCCTCTTCCTTTAACCCTGTGCTTGCTGGTTTTGAATAGTTATCACTGGGGAGATGCTAGCTGAGATGTGATTAGAAGTAATTTAGTCCAAATACACTACAATAAAGAGAAATACAAATTGGTGAGAGAATTCAGAAATGTTAGTGCTACTCTCCTTTATAACTAGCCAAAAAGGTGAAACAAGTATCTATAATCTTTAGGAGATCTAAGGATTTGGGTTCAAAGCCAGCTAGGGTAGAGAAATCCATGAAACTCTTACCAACTATTAACCAGCAAGATGCTGGAAGTGGAGATGTGGCTCAAGTGGTAAAGCATCAGCCATGAGTGAGAAAGCAAAGAAGAGTACAAGGTCCTGAGTTCAAGCCTCAGTAACAGCACACAAATATCAAATAGTAATACTAAAATTCCTAAGTTTTAAAAATTCCTAATAGAATAAAAATATACATTCATTGATTATCTACCAGGGTGAGTATTAGATAACTGAGACACTTGTGCATGAATGTGGACATTCTTGACAAAATTGTATGGATACACTAAAAAAATTGCTTTATTTCCATATGCAAATTATCTCATATTTTAGCTATTGAAAAAAGACTTTCTAATGTATTTCCCTGTGTGTCAAGGGATAGAAAAATGTCTTTGGAACAAACTAATACAACTTCATGTTTCTGTCACACCATATAGTTTTCTTAAGAGCTCGGGTTGTATGTAGTTAGTTTAGAAAATGTCATGATCAGCATCTAATATTAAATATTTAAGTGGGTAAGAAAAACCATGCTTCTTTAGATAAGTTAGTCAATTCTCATTGGTCTTTTTTTGGTGTTAGTCCTGGAGCTTGAAGTCAGGGCCTAGGTACTGTCCCTGAAGCTTCTTTTGCTCCAGGTTATCACTCTACCAGTTGATTCACTTTTAAAAACCAAAATGTGTTTGGTCAGAATTTCATCTTGGCTCTTATTACAAAAATAAATAAGTCTACAAGTTATCAAAACATGTATTAGATGACTTTTTACAGTAACTTCTACTTATTTATTTCTCTTGTGTGTGTACCAGTACTAGGGCTTGAACTCAGGGCCTGGGGGCTCTTTCTTAGTTATTTTTACTCAAGGATGGCTGGCCCTCTACCACTTGAGCCACACTTTGCTTCTGGCTTTCTGCTCTTTAATTGGAGTCTCATAGACTTTTCTGCCCTGGCTGGCTTCAAACTGCAATTCTTAGATTTCAGCCTCCTCAGTCGCTAGGATTATAGGTATGGGCCACTGGTATCAAGCCTAAAACAACTTTTTAAATAGTTTTGATGTAATACAGATACATGTTTATAAGTGAAGTGAGTACAAGCATATTTTGTTATATACAATTGCTAATTCTGAATCAATTTATTGTATGGATTTCAGAATAATCAATTCATAAATCTGGAATGAAATGCCTTTACTCATACAGTAGCCATGGTTTAACAAAATGAGTATTGATAGTCAAACATATTAAAGGATAAAGAGTGTATAACAGGATAAAAAGCAAATGTTCTAGTATGCAAAGGGTTATTCACGACTTCAAAAGTGATATTGAAGCAAAGATAAGTGCGTCATTTTTTGTGTCTTTTTAACAATAGCAATTTAAAAATTCTTCACTGTATGTTTTTATACATCTGGGGCTATTCTGAGAAGACAACTTAGTGGATCAGCTGGGAACTGCATTTCTTAAAGTTATAGAATACAGTCTGCTCAGCAAATAATGACAGAGTAGATGGGAGTTCTGGAATTACAGCTCTCTCTCTCTCTCTCAATTTATCTTTCCATGTAGATGGTTATCTATCTATCTATCTATCTATCTATCTATCTATCTATCTATCTCTATCATATATCTGGCACATTATTTTCCTGACTTCAACTCTTATCCCATGTTTTTAAATTGTTATTTTCCTGGTCTTGATTAAAACTTCCTGGATGGTCAATATTTAGTTGAGTGTGTATATGAATGAATGAGTGATTAGAGGTGAATGGTGTATATATAAATGATTACACTGTGAGAAACCAAGCTAATATTTCCTTCTGAGAGAGTAGTTCTTCTTTGAAGTAATCTTTTTTCTTGAGGGGGAGAGAATCACTATGCTATTGTTCATAGTAAATATGGCCGTGTGTGACTGCAAATTAGACTATTGGGGAGTATTAGGATCAAAACAATATGGGCTTGTTTTACCTTGTATGTACTTAACAACTTTCACATGAGGACAGAACCTCCCATTAGACAAAGAATGATTAAAGGCACAAGCTGAGCAAAGAGGATTTAAGCTAATGCCCTCCAGAACGTGGCAGAGAGAATCTTATTTGTTCAGTTTGAGGGCTGCCCTTTGTGTTAAATTCTTCTTGGTTTAACATGCATTTTCCTTGCTTTCTAATTCTTCAAATTGAGACATCCCTCATAAATGTTGTTCAATGGAAAAGACATTCATCTATGGAAAGAAACCTGAACTGGAGGCTTGTTTTCAGGATTACCCTACAGGATTTTCTACTTTCTTAGATTGCATAAAATGACACTCAGAAATAATCCATGTATAGGGGGAAAAATCCAGGAAGTTTACTAATAGTGAGCTAAGAAATATATTAAGTGATACATAAACGTGAACTTACTCTGGTAGAAGTGTGTAGAGCGGGAATTTAGGGGTACTCACAGACCATAATATTTCAGAGGACTACAAGCATGAGGGGAGAAGCAGCCAGAAAAACAACTCAAACTTTATAACAGCAGGGCCTTCCAAACCCTCCCCTCCCAGCCTTTCTTCTTGGCCCAGGCATGAGTCAATTTCTGAGTTGTCCTATTGAATTTCACCTTTTGTCTTCTGCAGAATACAAGTGCCTTTGCCTGCCTTTCTGGGAAAAATAAAATAAAGACCTTCTAGAGAACATCAGCAGTCAGAACAAACAGGGAATTGAGGCGGCAGGATGTTGTATCTAAGAATGATTTCTGTTGTTTATAACGGAAAACTCTAACAGGGTTAATAAACAAATGGGATTTATTGGCGTGTGTTACTGAAAATGTTCCTAAGTAGAACAAGTTGCAAGTGAAGCTTGATCTGGCCTCTCATACTGCTTCTTTGTGACTTACTGAGTTTGTTCTCAGCTTTATTCATATACAGCTCATAGTGATCCTAAGATAGCTTCATTCTCTAGACTTTGCTTTTCTTTTTGGTGATAAAAAAATCAATTCATGACTTAATATTTTATTTATAATTGACTACATTCAACTTTAGTGTTTAACAATGAAAAAAAAAAGCTGGTCATTATAAAATATCCAAATACTTCTAGTAATCACGGCTACATATTCTCTGCCACACTAGAGTCCGTTTCATAAATAAGATTTGGCTAGAACATTGGAACAAGTTTAAAATTTTTGATGGAGTATTTTCTGTGCATAAGTCATGTCACCAGCAAACACAATTTGACAGGACTCTGTCATGAAGCTATCTGTGTCTGGACTTTCTTTTTTTCTTTTTTGGGTCCGGTCATGGGGCCTGAACTCTGGGCCTGGGCACTGTCCCTCAGCTCTTTCAGCTCAAGGCTAGCACTCTACCACTTGAGCCACAGCGCCACTTCCAGCTTTTTTTCTGTTTGCTTATGTGGTGCTGAGGAATCAAACCCAGGGCCTCATGCATGCAAGGCAAGCACTCTACCACTGAGCCACCTTCCCAGACCTGTGTCTGGACTTCCTTTATAGGGAACTTTGATGATGATGATGATGATGATGATGATGATGATGATGATGCTTTCTCATTATTGGTCTATTCAGATTTTCAATTTCATCATTATTCAATTTTGGTGGCATGCAAGTGTCTGGTATGTGTTCTCTTCCTTCAAAATTACCAAATTTCTTGTTATAGAATTGAACTGAAAAGTATCCTCTTTTGCATACCCATGCAGCCTTTTAGAATGAATCCTCTTGTAATTCTGATTTTATTTACATGAATTTTCTTTCTTATTTTTATTTTGTGTGTGTTTTGAAACACACACAAGACTGGACAATCATGTCTCCAGGCCAGCCACAGGCAAAAATACACATCCCAAAAGAAGAGAGTGGGTATTGGTAGTACATGACTGTTATTCCAGTTAGAGAAGAAAGCTTAAAATGGAAAAAAAATTACTGCACAGAACAAAATGTGTTGTATTCATACAATGGAATACAAAGCAACCTATTTCTTTAGTAGATAGATAGAGTTGAGAGCATCTGTCAGGGCCACTGTGGGCCATAACTCCAAGGGAATGATTCACATGGGGTAGCATGTAAATGAATCTTGGCTCAGGAGAAGTCCCAGGTGGTGGGTGACACTGGCATCCACAATCCCAGAATTCCGAGCAGTGATGAGCAGGATGATTCCTGTGTTTGTACCAGAAGTCCCATATCCACCTTTGAACCATTCCTTGTCTCGGGAATGCAATGCCTTAGATAAAGGGAGATAACACTGTAGAAACACGAGTAAGCTTCTTTGGAACCTCAAGAATTTCTGAAAGATACTATTGCTAATTCTTTTTATTGTTTCCTTATTGATGGGCTATTTCATGATATTTTGACACGTGCATATGGTGCAGTTATCAAATAAGGACAATTAGGAGATCCACTACTTTTGATGTTTATCATTTCTCTGTGGCAAGAACATTCAAATCTTTCCCCCTAGGTTTTGGACATATATAATAATACAGTTCTCTATAGTCACTCTACCATGTAATTGGGAGACCACTACAATGTCTATTTACTAACTCTCCCAATTTCTCTGGTAACTACTATTATACTCTTGATTAAGTTCCTACACAGGAGAGAGGTCCCATAGCATTTGTTCTGTGCCAGGCTCAGTTGATCCTATAGTAATTGAATGGAAAACTGGTGATTCTTTTTAGTAATGAATGAATGGATATAATGATAATGGAGATCTCAATGAATAATGGCAGCTGCAAAGGAAATCCAAAATAAGTTGCCTTAGATAGTTTGGATGAGAAGGTTTCCATCTTCTCTCTCCTTTCCTGTCCCTGGAAGTTGTTGTCTTCATTACACTATTGAAAATGCAGGTGTTGGCAGATGGAGTAAGTGATCCATAGTTTGATTGCCTTTAAAAAGCAGTAATCGAACTGGGCATCAGTGGCTCATGCCTGTAATCCTAGCTACTCAGGATGCTGAGATCTGAGGATTGCACTTTGAAGCCAGCCAGAAGTCATGCTCAAGTGGTAGAGCTGCTGTCCTTGAGCAGCTGTCCTTGAGAGGCTCAGGAACAGTTCCCAGGCCCTGAGTTCAAGCCCCTGGTCCAGAAAAAAAAATCAGTATTGAAGAGATGGTCTTACAATCTTTTTTATTTGTACACTAGGAGAAGGATGGTGACTGGGACAAGCTGATAAAGGGAGATAATCCCTGGTGCTCCATTGTGTGTGTTCAGTCTAGTTTTTTTGTTTTTGTTGGTTGTGGGGCTTGAACTCAGGTCTTGGGCTCTGTCCTTGAGCTCTTTCACTCAAGGCTAGCACTCAACCACTTTGAGCCACAGCTCCACTTCCAGTTTCCTGGTGGTTAATTGGAGATAAGAGTCTCATGGACTTGTCTGCCTGGGCTGGCTTTGAACTGTAATCCTCAGAGCTCAGCTTCCTGAATAGCTAGGATTACGGATGTGAGCCACTGGTGCCTGGATCTTATTGTTCTTTCTTTCTTTCTTTCTTTCTTTCTTTCTTTCTTTCTTTCTTTCTTTCTTTCTTTCTTTCTTTCTTTCTTTCTTTTTCTTTTTCTATCTCTCCCCCTCTCTTTCTTTCTTCCTTCTTTTTTCTTTCTCTCTCTCTCCCTCTCTCTTTCTTCCTTCCTTCTTTTTTTTTTTGTCTGAGACTGACAAACTCCATACCTGACACTTTTGCTCATGGCTCTACCAACTGAGCCTGTCTAGTTTTAAGTAGATCTAACTTCTCAGAATTTGGAATTAGGTTAAGTATTAAGCCTACCTTAAGGTCCAGAGACTTTTTTTCTCTATGTCTTCAAAGAGATTTTGGTAAGGAAGTACGAGGGACCTCTTCCAAGGAAGAATAGCCAAACACTTTGGTCTGCTGGGTGACACTGTGTACTTCCATGATTGTCATCACTCACCCTCTTTAGTAATTTATCTCTATTCTTACTTGTAGGCACCAGTTAGGTACCTTGAAAAAGTAGGAGGCGTGCCAATGATAGATGTGCATCCAAATCTCTCATGGGCCACTCAAATTCATCTATCAGTCTCTTATGTTTACCCTATCCTGTTATTATTGCTTATTTCCTCTTTCTATCTTGGTGTGGGACAATGACACTCATCTCACCACCCAAGACAGACACAGACGAACAATTCCATTTCCACTTCTCAGTCATTCATTCAAGCATAATTAACAATATGTCAACTAATCATCTATATTTATTATATGCCCTTAAACATATAGAGGATTCTTAAGTGCTCTGCATATCTTAGATTCTCCTGTACTGCTTAAGCCTTCTTGAATATGAGAGAGAGAACGTGGAAAACATTCCCATCTTACGTTCTGTTCCATAGTCACATGCCAGCAATCACTTTCCTCCCTCTGGCCTACATTTATATTATGGGGAGTCTGCCTCTTCTTTTAAGAGGAAACCAGGCAGACAGCCTCAGCTCTCGTCCTTCTCCCGTTAATCCTCCCTTCAGGCCACCTTTCTCTAACTATGTCCCAGACTCATGTCTCTGATTGCCCATAACATGACATTATTACATACTATCCTGTTTATTAATCTCTGAGGTATCTGGTCTAATAATACTAGAACAGAACAGCAGAAATCATATGTATGTCATATGGATGGCATGTGTATTTTCATTGTCCATCATTAAAAATTAAAAAAGAAGTTGCTCGAGCTTTTATTTGTGTATGTGTGCAGTAAATAAAACAACCGGACCCTTGGAGAAAACAGAAATGTAGTTTCACCAGAGAGAGTCAAGAACATGAGTGTGCTTGCTTTCCTAGTGAGATAAAGCAACAAAGGCATCTAACAAGGACCTTGTGTATGGGCCAGAGCACACAGACCTGTAAATGCTTATGTGGCCTTAGAGAGAGTACTGTAGGTCAAGGTCACAAGAAAGAAAGCAGCTTCACAGGCATCAGGGAAATAGTAACTATTAACCGACAGCAGACATTTCAGAGAATAGCATGGATCCAGAACTACTTCAAAGAGAACTGGCCAGGAAATAGACAAATAATGAATTCAAATACGTTTCACATTCCGGAAATTCAAAAGCAAAGTCTTCAGATATTTTTCACTAAGGTAGATTTTGAGCAATTATTTCATTTCTGGAAATTTCCCCAAGTCTCTTCATAGAAAAGGAACCATTATTTGATCTTTGATGTCTTTGATGCATGTACATGTACTGTTGGAAACTTGGGAAAAATTAAAAAAAATTCAAATCATAAAAATGTAAATCATGCCTCAAACAAAGTATTTTCTTTGGAAGGTAGCATTTCATAAACTTCCTTTTCTCCCAGGTAAGTAAAACCTTTTTAACTTTCAAAAGTATGTCCAACATTTCTAGGTTTTTTAAAACTATCCTTCAAGAGGCTAGCCATGCAGGGAGTAATGATTAATTTCTATGATTATATTAACTTTACAGTAATTACAATTAAATATGAAGAAAGTTATGTTGAGTACATAATAAATAGAAGAGGTCTTTTTTGCAATTTTGGAGTTTTAGGGACCTTCATCTTAAGTAAATCAAACAATTAGGGCCTTTAAAGTATAATTATTCAAAGTAGTTAAAACAAAATCATTAGACTTGTGGCTATTTCATTTCTTAATCTTGACATTTGCAAAAATCATTCCCAGGACTACTTATTTTAACATGAACAAAATAACACAGGCATCCATCTTTCAGAAAATAAACATGGTACTGGCACCAGTCATAATCAGACTTTGGGAGTGGGCTTCTGGTATAAAATGACATACAATCTAGCTCTAAGCATGTTACATCTGTGTAAAATTGAATTTGCTTTTCCTTAGATATAACCTTGCCTGGAAAATCTCCCACAGGGAGGCAGTGTGGTCTAGAGAATGAACACCCATCAGAAGCCTTTGCCACTGTCTTTGTACAATGAGCTCTCAAGTCTTGTTATGTGTACAAGTCCCCTTTCACCATAGTCACAAAGTCACCCTTTTTAATCTGTGAAACTGATCTATTTTGTCACATCTTTTGATGAGAAATGTGTGTGCTTGACTGTGAGGGGCTATTGCTCACGCATGTGTTCATGATTGACTGGCAAAGCTTTGTTAGGAGCTGGTAGTACAGGTACCTTGCTTGGTGCATGGGATGAATAGGGGCAAAGTTGTCTCAAGGATTTCACAATCTAAAAGCACAAAGAAGACACATTGGAGGTAAAGAATGCTCATCATAAATGTGACTGTGGCACTATGTGAGCATGAAGAAAAGGTACTGGAAAAGTTGAGGAAGCAAACACAGGGAGAGTTAACTGGAGTCACTGAGAATGCCACTGTATTTGGAATATTGCACCTCGGGAACATGTGTACAGGACAATGCTGGTGCTGGCTAAGGGAGACCAGCATGTGAGTTTAGATCTATTGCAAAGAAATTAATAGCCATGAAAGATGCTGAGTACAAGATGACAGAGAAGACAAGAAGATAGACAAGAAGATAGAGAGCTTGTTACATAAGTCCATGTGAAAAATGATAAGGCTTGACAGAAGGACATTGTAAGTGAAGAAAGAGGAAAAACGACCTCATTAAAAAAATACTGGGTGAGGGTATACTTTTGTGGCGAAGTGCTTGCCAAGCAGGTGCAATGCTCAGGGTTTGATACCCAGTACTATTAAAAAAATACTTGTTTGGGGTTCAGTCATGGGCCTTGAACTCAGGGTTTGAATGTTATCCCTGAGCTTTTTTACTCAAGGCTAGCACTCTCTTACAGAGCCACTTCCAATTTTCTGGTGGTTAATTGGAGATAAAAGTCTTAGGAACTTTCCTGCCCAGGCTGGCTTTGAACCTCAATCCTAGATCTGAGCCTTCCTGAGTAGTTAGGATAGTAAGTGTGAGCCACTAGTGCCTGGCCTAAAAATACTTTACACTGCACACAGTGCCATGTATGGTCCAGTGACAGCAAGGGGTCTAGCTTGGTCTTTGTGTGTGTGTGTGTGTGTTTTTGTCGGTCGTGGGGCTTGAACTCTGGGCCTGAGCACTGTCCCTCAGCTCTTCAGCTCAAGGCTAACGCTCTACCACTTGAGCCACACAGCATCACTTTGAGCTTTTTCTGCTTATGTGGTGCTGAGGAATTGAACCTAGGACCTCATGCATGGAAGGCAAGCACTCTACCACTGAGCCACCTTCCCAGCCCTGGTTTTTATTTTCTTTTGGTTTTAGTGCCTAGGTGGGAGTTGGAAGAATGAAGTAGACGTATTAGTTTAGTGCTGTCTATGAGATGGTGGTGACTGAAGCATGCAATGTTTGGAGCTGCATAGCTGCCTGCTGAATGCTAGTTCATGCTCGTTTCCCATGTATTTTCCCCCTGTAGGATGTCTGTAGATGCTCAGTAGGCATTGGGCGCATGAATCTGGGCTGGAAATAGGTCTGCAATTGATTTACATGGTGGTTTTAGCTACAGGAAATTTCCCAGAAAAATGAATGTAGCATAAAATACGATGAGGCAAAGGGCTGAATTCTGGAGCAAATCAATATTAGGACAGAGTCCTGTAGAATCATTAAAATATGTTGTTTTCAATTCGGTATTACATTTCGAATGTCTTATTTCAGTATGTGAATGGAGATTGGATGTTTGACAGAATTTGACTTGAGAAACATCCCCAAAAACTTTGCAAAAACAAATGAAAACAGCTTTTTTTTCAAACCGAGGGCGGGAAATAGTAGTATAATTTTGAGGTAAGTCACTCAGTGTAACAAAAGGGCAACTGAATTGCTGATTGCTATTGGTTCTAAAATTGTACCTACTAATAAACTAAAATTCTAAATGGGAAACAGTGTGGTTATCATGTTAAACATCTGGATGGATTGTTTTTCCATGTGGAGCGGTAAGTGAGACAGTTGTTCTGTTGTTGTGTTTTTGCTGTTCTCCTTATTGTTTGTTCAACTTAGTTCTCTAAGTAAAGAACTTATTATTCTTAAGGTCTTTATTCTACTCTTGTCCTCATTTTCGAATCGGGAGATCTATCTCCAGCTAATCTTCTCTCTGGGAGGCTTTCTTTTGTTTCCATTCAAAATAAAAGTTTAGGGTCTACATATAAATGAAAAGAAAATACAAAAGATACAAATACTGGTGTGTGTGTGTGTGTGTGTGTGTGTGTGTGTGTATGTGTTGGTGCTAGGGCTTGAACTTAGGGCCTTGGTGCTGTCCTTTAGCTTTCTAAGGTTGAAGCACTACCACGAGCACAGCTCCACTTCTGGCTTTTTGCTGGTTAATTGGAGATAGGAGTCTCACAGACTTTTTAAACCGTGATCCTCAGATCTCAGCTTCCTGAGTTAGCTACAATTACAAGCATATACTACTGATACCCAACTCTGCCTATATTTTTTTAAATGCTATGATGGTGGGCAATAAGGCTCTGCTTGGCTAGGAATTAGGTTGAACTCTTAGGACAAAGGAGAGACAGAAAACATCTAGAGGAGGCAACTAGGCAGTCAGAAGAGTCAAGTGATTCAATTAAATTGGGAGTTGGATTTACTTAGTACATAGAAAAATGTGATTCTCATTCAGTTTTGAAAGGAAAAGAAGAATGGAATTGGTTATCTCTCTTTTCATTTTTATCCTTGAGTCTATTTGAAGATTCCCCTGATTAGAGAATGCTCCATGGACAATAACGTCATTACACTGCTGCTGAGCTGTCCAGAACTTCAATCATTTGAAATCTCATGATGGATCCTGACCACAGGAAGACAGTCCTCTAGTTTGCTTCTTCCTCTTCTTCTTTTCTGTTCAGAAACAAAATATTACTGCAGCTCATTTTCCTCACCCTGATACCAATCCCACATGATTATATATGCCCAAGTAGGCTGTTGACTCAGCTGATTTAATAACCAAATCTATGCTGGTACGTTTATGCTTGAAAAGGGAACTTGACAGTTGTAGAGGGAAAAGCTTTTATCCTATAACAAGCTTGTCTCAGTGTAGGTAGAGATATCAGGGAACTGTTGTAAGCATACGACAACAGGATTATGCAGACAGATAACCGATTAATTTGCTTAAGAAAAAGTTGGATCTTCTTCAAGTCACCCTTGTACTTAGAAAATTAAATCAGAGCTTTACAAACCAAATCTGCTATGGGTCACAACACAGGAAATTAATTTTGACCTATAAATGTATATTGAGGAAATCAAGCTTGTGGAGTTAACATGAGTAAGATTTCTTTTTGTTCAACAAATTTACTCCTTTCCTCTAAGTTTTTGCTTGCTATTCCATCAGTGTGTTTTTCTCTCTTTATTTCCTTCCTTCCTTCCTTCCTTCCTTCCTTCCTCCCTTCCTTCCTTCCTGTGTTTCTTGGAATTATTAGGAATTGAACTTAAGGGTTTTGCGCTTTCTAAGAAGGCATTCCACCACTTAAGATGCACTTCTAACACTATTTTGCCTTGATTAATTTAGAGATAGGGTTCTGCTTTATGCCTAGGTTGGTCTGGGCTATGATTCTCCTACTTATACTTCTCTGAATCACTAAGGATGGCAGGCATTCACCACTGTGCCCAGCCCATTGTGCTTCCCCCGTAGTTGGGATAATAGGTGCATGCTGCCACTCCTAACTGCGGCGAACGCCTTCTCGGCCAGCGAGGAAGAACGACCACCACACCAGGAGTCTTCTCAGATCACACTTTATTGGAGAGCTTTTGAGTTGATAGGAGAGCTTGAGCGAGAGACCCCGTACATGAAAATGTGGCCCTTATATAGGGAATAGGAACACGGGTCGTTCTATCATTGGTCGTCTGCCTTTCACCGTCACCAGGTGCCACGGGATTGGCTAAGGGCTCTAAATGGCTTGCACATGCGCAAAGCCCGGGACCCGCAGTCCCGCCAAGCACTGCCTAATATGGAGTTGTTTACCTCAAAGCTGCAAGGAAGTGGGCGCCATCTTGTAATGGCGTTTGCCCTGGCTCCCTGCACCTAACCATGGGTCAATATGGAATCTCATGAACTTTGAAGCCTAATGGGTCTCAAACTCTAATCCCTTCATCTCTGCTTACCAAGTAGCTTGGATTCCAGACATAAGCTATCATTCTCAGCAGTTTTTCCTTGAAATACTTACAAGCCTGTTTCATGTCTTTCCTTTCTTAGGTATGCCCACCTTATTTGAAATAGCATCCTGCCTACCGTTTTTCATGCCTATTGATATTTTTCTTCATCATAATATAGCTATTGAATAATGTATAATTTATTTGTTGTCATTGTCTCATATACTTTTTGAGTTGGGGACTTGCTTATTCTGAGAGTTTAGTTAATCATTTTCTCTTTAGAGGGTACTTACTAAGTATGTACACACACACACACACATATATACAAATTCTCTGTATATATCTCTATATACATACATATCTATCTACCTCTGTATATATATATATATAGAGAGAGAGAGAGAGAGGTATATATATATATATATATATATATATATATATATATACAGACAGAGAGTTTGTTGTTTTTTTATTGGTCATGGACTTGAACTCTGGGCCTGGGTACTGTCCCTGAGTTCTTTTGCTCAAAGCTAGTGCTCTATCACTTTGAGCTATAGCATTACTTCCAGTTTTTGAATGGTTAATTGAAGATAAAAAAAATCTCATGCGTATGCTTCTGTCCAGGCTGGCCTCGAGCTGCGATCCTCAGATCTCAGCCTCTTGAGTAGCTAGGATTACAGGCGTGAGCCACTGGTGCCTGGCTCACTAAGTATATTTTAAATGAGTGAGTAGTGGAGTTGAATGGTGGGAGTCCTTATCCATTACTCTCTATTCTGCATAGTCACTTTCACATGGCTTTGTGTTCATCTCTTAACTCGTTAAGTATTTTTTATTGCCCTCCATACAAGTAGTCACTTTCATATGGCTTTGTGTTCATCTCTCAACTCATTAAGTATTTTTTATTGCCCTCCATACAAGTATCTGATAGCTCCATCAGTAGAATGGGAGATTTCTAGGGCTGATGAGTCTGGAATATTGACTCTTAGTTGGAATTAGTGGGAGTCAGGGGAACAGGCTAGCAGACCTAGGCTCTTGATTTAGGGGGCTGATGTTGGAGTCTGTGAAGCTGCATAGTGAAACACTGGAAGAGATTTGGAAACTAGTGATTGTGTGACATTTTCATATACATTTATGTAACAGCGGTTTACCCAGGCTTTATTAAAGCTCCTTTTCAGCATATCCCTACTCAGGATAATACTTAGACCTCAATCTTCAAATTTTGTGTTTGTTCTGCTGTAAAATCCATGATCACTGTTCCTGCTTTGGACCATAAGTAGTACACAACAGTCTTTGAGGGAGGAGCAAACAGGATGAACAGGATCTGAATGGCAGTCTGGTGGCATATATGTGTATCAGATTTTCTGAGAGTAACATTGGAGGTCAAAGGTGAGGGTCTGAGCATTAGGGGAAGTCTTCTCAGCCTTATAGCTGGTGCTCCCACCCCTAGCTTGACCTAATAAAGAATGGAGATGTATTAGAAATCCAGTCATTTGGGGATGGGAAGGTGGCTCAGTAGTAGAGTGCTTACCTCACATGCATGGGGCCCTGGGTTCAATTCCTAAGCACCATATAAACAGAAAAAGCCAGAAGTGGTGCTGTGGCTCCTGTGGTAGAACACTAGCCTTGAGCTAAAGAGCTGAAGGACAGTGCCCAGGTCAAGTTCAAGCCCCATGACAAAATAAATAAATAAATAAATAAAATCCAGTCATTTTTGCATTCTATTTTTAAGACCATGATGTTTATTCCATGGGTTGTAAGAGTGGAAGGCTATAGAAAGGCACAAAAGACCCATAGGAGATACAGTGGATAGAAACTTTTCCAATCTTTGATCCTCTGGCAATAATAGAGTATTTTCAGGAATATAAGTAAACTGTTGACTTCAAAGAAAGCAAGACATTGGAATCTATTTCTTTTTGCACATGTGTGTTCATTATCAAATGGAATTCTGTGTGTAAAGTACTTTGTGAAGTACCCAGAAAGCAATAATTACAAGAAGTGGTAGTTATTATTACTGAACACACAGTATGGTTGATAAGGGAATCTTCACATTTCTTTTCAAGTGAGTCTAGTCCATGGTACAGAAACAAGATTTCTGCAACACACATGGAATCTGCTGAGATTTTCAGAAAAACAAAGGAAATCAACGATGAGCCAAAGAAAACTCTCTTAAATTGTAGTTATATGCAGTTTCATCATTGGTGCCATTTAAGAGTTCATCAGAAACTTCTATTTTCATACAGACTTAAAGTTGGTAATGTCTGAAATATATTTGATCCAATGCATCATTTTTGAAGCTGCATGTTTGGAAGCAAACTTATTCCACATGTTATTAATTATTTTACACATAATTAAGTACTTCCCACCAGTGAAGAGCATTTTGTAGATTTATTTTCCTTTAGAAATTGAAGTTGCTTTGAGTTTAGTTTTGGACTGAAATGGTAACCATGTCTGCTTTCTTTGGACAGGAGCACTACTTGTGGCTATTGTTTTACTTACCCTTGTATCTCCAGTCATTTGCTGAGGTCCTGACAAACTGTAGGTGCTCAATATTTATGGGATGGATGAAAGAACCATTAGATGACCTCTGATTGTTGATGTGATCCTAGTATGTGTATTCAGAGGTCATGATTTTAAAGAGGTATTCCTTCATTAGTAAGCTATACTGGGTTATAATGGGCTTAATCATTTTCTAGAGATATTATAATAAATGAGCTAAATGCAGTAAATCAATAGAAATTTATTCTCATAATTCTGGAGGCCAGAGATCCAAATTTAAGGTGTTGGCAGGGTTATGCTTCTTCTGATAGTTCTAAGGGAGAATCTTTTCTCATCTCTTCTAGTTTCAGGTGGCACTCACTGCACAATTCTAGTTCCTCTGTACTGTATTCACATGGCTTCTCCTCTGTCTTTTCCTATTCAGTTACTTATAAGGACACTTACCTCTGAATTTAGGGCCAATCTGGATTATCTCAAATAAGATTGTTGACATCATAAATTATATCTACAAAGATCTTTCTCCAAATGAGGCTGAACTTATACATTCTAGAATGTGGGTATCTTTTCTAGATTTCCACCTTTCAGCTTCTCTGCAGAGGGTTCGTAGAATTCCCAACATTCATAGTGGGTCTGTCATTTTTCTGTCCAGTTTCTTCACACAACTCTGAACCTGAGTTTTCTGAAGTGTTTGCAGCTAAGAGGGGTAGGTTATGGGTTGTGTCTACAATCTAATTTAGAAAAAAAGGTGGGAGAAAATGAAGTCAGTATTTCAGCTACAAATGGAAAAAGATACAGTGAATGTTGAAAACCGGTGGGTGGGGAGTGGAAGTTGACTCAGGAAGTAATGTTACACCCAACTCGACGAGCTCTGTGTGATATATTAGAAACAGGGATTTGATACATAGTGACCTGAGTGATGACAAATGCAAGAGTAGTGGTGACGATGGTATCGAGGGGAGTGATTTCACAATAATCTCAGCATTTCACTCTTGGAGAAGGTAAGAAGGTTTATGGAGAAAATTGACAAGTCGTGAAGACAAGGCCAGAGACTCTTGGGACCAACAGTTTGAAATAAAAGCTCCATGAAGAATACTGATCGGGAAAGAGACCTGGGGAAGATTGTGGCTTCTACATTGAAACCATCTGTATTCGATTTGGCAGTAGTAAAATGCAAGGTCTTGGAATGTATAAATATCAAAGAAATAGTACATCAGTGGTAAATTATTCCAGAATTAAATAACGAGCCAGTGAGAACACATTCTGAAATTATTGTAATCCTGGGTAGCATTTTATTGAAAGGAAATGATGGAAATGATGGAAATGTTCAACAGGTGGCAGCTAAAGGGACCTTTTCATTTAATTCATTTTGGCGAAGGAGAGATAAAAATATTGTTGAAAAATGAGACAATATTGTCTAAGTGAAATAATTCTTGGAAAAAAGGAAAAAGTCATGGAGTAACAAGACAAAACAAAACAAAAGCATAAGAAGGAAGAGCTCACTGTATAAATTAGAAATAGACCTTTTCTTTCTCAGGAAGACCTCAATAAATAAAACATTCAATGTTCTGGTGAAAAACTCAGTAGCAATTAGAAGAGAGTTCTTTTTCAATGATTCAACTCTACAAGACCTAAACATTGAAATGAGATTCTAATGCTTTGTGAAAAGCGAAATAAAAATTTATAGCATTCAGTGGCAGACAAGGCATACAAAAATGTATTTATAAAAATGGAAAACACCTGCAATGCTGAGAGTGAAGAAAAATTGCATTTATATTTGGGATCTCATGGGAAAATTGTAAATCTGTCTTTTCCTGGTCACTGGGAATCTGTGTGTGTCTGTGTGAATTCATTGTCACACTGAGGTAGATGACATCACAGAGTAAAGATACAAATGAAGATTTTGGGAATTTCTACAGCAATGAAAGTCCCTACTTGCCGTATGAATATCCTTGTGTATATCCTAATAAAACAGCTTCTTCCTATTAATATTACAGCCCTCAAAATGGCTGCGGTAAGGACGTCCCTGGAGCTTCAGTTATTGTTTTTGCTGTTCTGATTCTTTCATTCGTCTTTCTGTGGAGTATTGCTGGCCTTCTTTCACCCCTTCTTTATCTCTGCCCTTACACAAGAGTATGGGCTATGTTCTTCATTTCTAGAGTGTCTACATTAACAGTCCAATTGTCCCAGAAAGAATTGATTGTGTTTGGATTTTAATATTTAAAAAATTTAATCTGTAGTACATGCAACTCAAGAAATCTATCTGATTGTTAAAAAACAATGACCCTATTGTCATGACTTTTTTTTTCAATTTTAATTAGTAGTGTGAGAATGAGTTTCTGATTATGTCTGAATGGATGACAAACCACCCATTCCTTTTATGTTTTTTTTCCCTGTCAAAGTTACTTGTCACCTATTTTCCAGTGCATTATAGCCTTGAGCTTTTGTTTGCCATTTTCCAACTCCCAGAGCAGTGGTTCATTAAGAAGGTTGCCCACTTTTAATAGTTTACTAGTTGAATCCCATTTGATTTCTTAGAATCTCTTAGATCCTAAATACCTTCGTGTGTGTGTGTGTGTGTGTTTGTGTGTGTGTGTGTATTTTGCCATTCTTTTTTTTTTTTTTTTTGCTTATGTGGTGCTGAGGAATTGAACCCAGGGCCTCATGCATGCAAGGCAAGCGCTCTACCACTGAGCCACCTTCCCAGCCCTATTTTGCCATTCTTAGGGCTTGAACTCAGGGCCTGTGTACTGTCCCTGAGCCTCTTTGTGCTCAAAGCTAGTGCTCTACCTCAGCCACAGCGCCACTTCCTGCTTTTTCTATTTATGTGGTACTGAGGAATTGAACCCAGGGCTTCATGCATTCTAGGCAAGCACTCTACCACTAAGCCATATTCCCAGCCCCCTTCATGTGTTTTTCCAGGCTCCTAGATCTTCCCACATTGACTATATTTAGGTGTAGAGTTATTCTATTAGGGCTATAGCATATCCTTACAATGAGTTTAACAGTGCGGTTTGTCGGTATGTTTCTTTGCTGAGTATGAGCATTTTATTTTCTGAAATGGGATAACAACTCTGTCTTACACTTAAATAAGACACAGTGATTATTTTAGTGGACTCAAACTAATTGACATTCATGGACGTACAATTGGCTTAGGTTAAATAACAAGGGAGAATCTCTAAGGGGCATGTTACTGCTTTGTGTTAGAGAGAACACATATACAAAGTTTTTGATTTTAAGTACACAGGGTTGGCGAGCTGCTGGGCCATTGGAAAGATTGTAACTTTTTCTATTTTATAAGATGTGTACACAAATATAAGATAATGTTTCACTTATAAACTGCCTTGAAGACATACATACACACGTGTACACACACTCACACATATACAAAAGAGTGCTGCACAAAGCTTTGGGAGACTGCATCATAATTAGTTGTAAGTAGGAAGAAAGGAATAGAAATATGTATATATTTTTTAAGCAAAGCAATCAAAGGAATTAAGCATGACTGCTATATGCATTAGTAAAATAAATACACACACAAACACACATGCATATACACATGTATACATATGTATATGCATGTATTTTAGAAAATTCCTAACTTTTAAAATACATTTCTTCCTTATTATTATTATCATTATCTTATTATTGGTTATGGAGATTGAACTCAGGTCCTGGACACTATCCTTAAGCTTCTTTTGCACAAGGTTAGTGCTCTATCATTTTGAGCCACAGTACCACTTCTGGTGTTTTTGTGGTTAATTGGAGATAAGAGTCTCATGGACTTTCCTACCCAGACTCCTAAATTAGCTAGGATTACGGGCATGAGCCACCAGCGCCTGGCTCTTCCTTATGGTTTTTTTTGTTTGTTTGTTTTTGTTGTTGTTTTTTTAGCATGTTTTGACTTCAAATAACTTTTAAGAAGTAAACAATCTATTCATTATTGCTGTAGACATTTGAACTTAAGTCCTTTCTCACGTGTGTTTTCCTTCCTGCAAGTTTTCCTTTATTATGTGCATAAAATTAAGCAAGTCTACTGTGTTTCTGGGTGTCTGGAGCTGTTTGACAGAATTTCTTCTTGCTTCAGTATTGGACAGAGAATGGAGTTGGGGGTGGTGGTGGAGTGTTGGAGGTTTTAGTCTGACCTCTGATGCTCCTGGGCACTAACATGTGGAAATAATGGTTGGTTTATTCCTGCTACATCTGTTTTGAAGATTTAGTCTATTATATTCCTTTCTCTTCCTTTATGTTTTTATTCCTTTTTGTCTAATTACTGCATTAAAACTCACATTCATTTGAAATTTCCTCTTTGAGGACAGTGGTTTTGCCTAGTTGAAAAACAGTCACTTGCCAAATCTTCCTTTTTAGCAGGAGGTTCCACTTTTGTGCAGTTCCCCCTCCCCCACCCCCGGGCAGGGGTTCTAGTGTTAAAGCCATTCATGATGAGATCATTCTCAATCTAGGTTAGTATCTTCTCTTGTTGTTTTTCACTGGTTCTGTAGTAGTGGTTTGTCTTCTGGAGTAGTTTGTAAATCCCAGTTTATGACATAAACTTTAGGTTATAGCCTAAAATTAAAACACAAACGTTTAAAATAAATGTTCATGATCAAAAAGGTAACAATGATGATGTACTCACCATCCATATTATTTTTGGATTCTTTTCTGCCCTTATAACTTTCTTAGTTTTTCTTTGAAAAAAGAAACCCTCTAAAATGTTTGGATCCATCATCCATTCTTATGCCAATTAAAAATATTCATAATTCTAGACACAATGGTTAAGGCATAGAATACCTAACAATCATTAGAAGAAACCCAAGTTGTCTCCTTGAAGGGATTGAAAATCTATTGGGAAATTCAAATAATGAATAAGGCATTGAATTTGAAATGATATAGTACATTTCAAAATTCGATGAGTCTTTTAGAGCTTATTTTGAGCTGGGTGTTGGTGGCTTATGCCTGTAATCCTAGCTACTCAGGAGGCTGAGATCTGAGGAATTCGGTTCAAAGCCAGCCCGGGCAGGAAAGTCTGTGAGACTTATCTCCAATAAATCACCAGAAAACCGGAAGTGGTACTGTGGCTCAAGTGGAAAGCACTAGCCGTGAGCTGAAGAGCTGAGGGACAGTACCCAAGCCCAGTAGTTCAAGCCCCACAACCGACCAAAAAAAAAAAAGCTTATCTTGGGAAGGTTTTCTATGACCATATGTCCGGGGAAAGGGGACAGAAGGGTCTGTGAGACCCATTTTTTCTGTGTCTGCTTCTGCCTATGTGCTCTTGCTTCCTCTGTTCACAAAAGTGGGGTTGGGAACCACCTAAGCGCTGCTCACTTCCTGCAGGTATCCACATCTGATTTGTATTTACACCTGAGTGGGGGTCATTATTGGATTATTTCAAAGCAAGTGTTGTGGGTGTTGTTAAGTGTTTTCACTGGCAGTGTGAAAGCTTTAAACCACTTTTTGTCTTCAGTTGTGACTAAAACTTCCATTGGCCTGGGCTGCCTGGAATGGTCTCAGCATCCCATACAAGCCGGGATGATCTTCATGTACCACTCTGCTTAGCTGTTAGTGGAGAAGGGGTTTTGAAGTATGATCATTCTGGGCTCAAACTGTGATCTTCCTGAACTGAGTCTTTTGGTTATTTTTTAATTTGGGACTTGTTTTTTTTTTTCTTTTTGCCAGTTTGGACCAGGATTCTTCTTACTTATACTTATTGCCGTTGCTTAGATGACAAACATGCACCATTGTACCCAGCATTTTTCTGTTGAGAATAGAATCTTTCAAACTTCCTTTTTTGCCTGGGTTGCTCTTGAACCTTGCTCCTCCTGATGTATGCTTTGTGAGTAGCTATGATTATAGCTATGAGCCACTGAATACCTAGTGTCAGTCTCTTTCTCTCTCTCTCTTTCTCTCTCTTTCCAATAGCCTCAGGACAAGTTTAGCGATGAGTGAAAGGTGATTTGAATTTATAAGTTTTAGATATGATGTGTTTTGGCAAAAGAATAAACAGTATTTGATAATTGCTAAAGGCACATAATAATTGCTGTTGTATCTAATACAAAGTAATATTCTGTATACATTAAGATGTGTAATCATGCTTTATAGTCTTTCTGTATGCATAGGCAAATTAGTTTTTTAATCATATCAGATGATTTGGCAGCTAACTTTCAGAACAGAATTCCTTTAACTTACTTTTTCATAAATCACATCACATAAACATATTCATGTGAATGATTAAATAAATGCTTGCAGAATCTTATAATACTAATGTTATATCTGAAAGTGGAATGCTATTGATATCAGAGATACTTGCTTAATGAATGTATAAATTACCCTTTGGGATTATTTATTTTTCTAATCTCTCCTTATGAATGAAAAATTAAGCAAATCTGATCATGGATTTGTCCATTTTGAGTCATTTTTCATGTAGAGCTCTATTTTGTCCATATGCCTAATATGGAAACATTAAAAAAATCTTAAACCAGCCTGTGCTAGTGGCTCACGTCAATATCCTAGCTGCTCAGGAGGCTGAGATCTGAGAATTGTGGTATGAAGCCAGAGTGGATAGGAAAGTTTGTGAGACTCTTATCTTTAATAAACTACCTAAAAGCTGGAAGTGGAGATGTGGCCTAAGTGATAAGGTGCTAGCCTTGAGCAAAAGAAGCTCAGGACAATGCCCAGGCCTTGAGTTCAAGCCCTAAGACTGGCACACACACACACACACACACACACACACACGCACCACACACACACACACACACACACACACACACAAATACAACCTTAAACTTACTGGCTGTGGATTGTTACCAAACACATGGAAAAGTAGGTGCTACCAAGTTTGCAGCAGAACCTGGAATAGAATTCAGGGTTGTATATTTTCCAATGTGTGCTTAATTGTTGGGGACCATGTTGCTTTTCTTAATTACATTAGGACAAGGAAAATACCATAGAAACTTGGTTACAAAAGATTAGGGGCTAATTCATCAAGAAATTTCAATAAGAATTTTTAAGAACATTCTTAATTAAATTGTTTTAGATAATCATTAAATTAACTATATTCTGTGGGTTCTTTGTTCAAATAAATTTGGAAAACTGTATTACTTGAAATTAAATAGGTTTTTTTTTTAAAAATTGTAGGTCTTTTTGTAAACTTTAATATGCCTGTGACAAAAGGAGAAAGCCAATATACTGCAGTTTTCTAATTTATTTGGCCCCAAAACCATTAGGTTGAGACACCTCTGTTTACATTTCATGGAATACCATTTAGAAGAGATAAACTTACAGAGGTGGCCCTTATTACATGATTTCCCACTTGATATGAGAAATTATGAGGATTCCTGAGAATTACTTCCAAGGATGAGCACAAAGGGGACTGAGTGAAGTGCACATGCAAAAAAGAAATTTTCAATGTAAGAACTTTCCTTTGAGTCACCTTAAGCCAAAAAGAATCAACAGATTTGGTAGGAAGCAAATCCGAGTTACTACTCTTTGTTGCATTTAGTCCAGATGAGGTATTTCATAAGGTAAGCTGGAGACACAGAAGTGTTCTTTGGCTGGTCAGTGGTGTCTCAGGCCTGTAATCATTGTTATGCAGAAGGCTGAGACTGGAGGATCACAGTTCAAAATCATTCCAGAGAAGAAAAGTCTGAGCAACTCTTATCTCCAATTAACAAAAAGCCAGAAGTGGAGGTGTGGCTCAAGTGGTAGAGTGCAAACATATGTTTGAGCAAAAAGCCAAAAGTATGAGGCTCCAAGTTCAAGTTTCAGTTCTATATCTGTATCTGTCACAGCTTCTCTCTCTCACACACACAGATGAAATTGCCTTTCGATCTGGAGGAAATCAGAAATAATCACAAAAGTTCTTAAAAAGGATTCATATTGTGATCTCAGTGTTCTGATGGTACACACAGAGGTGTCATACTTAGAAAAGGTCAATGACTAATTGGTAGTGTGGTGCTGAAGTAGCAATGGTGAGAACGTGACAAACAGAACTTCGAGGGCTGCCTGTTCCAGGCATAGAGCTTCTTTTAGCCATTTGATGAGCCTTACTCTTCCTGCAACACTGCAAGTGAGAATCCGTGACACCTGTCTCAGTGATTCTTTTTCTTTTGTCTGAGTGCTGCTCCTTTCTACAGTAGTCAGAAACTGCAGAATCAGAAATGAAATGTATTCATTACCTTGCGCATGTAACTGGAACCCCTCTGTACAGTATTTTTATAATAAAAACATATTAAAAAGAAATGAAAATATAGTTGTAAAAGTCATTTCTTTTCCTTAAAAAATTAACAGTGTATGGGGGGAGAGATTACTCAGCTCCCCACAGTGCAAAAGACATGCCTAGAAAACTTAGATAAAAAAAAATTGAAGTCAGGTGCCAGTGGCTCTCACCTGTAATCCAAGCTGATTAGTATCAAGGTTGGAAGTCAGCCTGGGGAAGGAAAGTGTGAGACTCTCATTTCCAACTAAACTCTCCAAAACCAGAAGTGATATGGCTCAAGTGGTAGAATGCAAGCTTTGAGCAAAGAAGCAAAGAGACAGTGCCTAGGCCCTGAGTTCAAGCCCTAGAACTGGTATACACAGCCTAAAAGAATAGATATTGAGTTGACACTTTCTTTGTACAACCACTTGATGATAACACAAATAAATGTATTAAAGACAGAAAAACTTAAAAAGAAAAAAACATAATCATTACATTATTTTTCAAAGGGAAATGTGTCTCCTTGACTCACTTATACCAATATATGATTTCAGTTGTAGAGATTTGTTTTATGCTTGTAGACTGTATTGTATTCATGGATCACATCAAAGTATCAGATACTTGTTCTTTCAAAAGTATTCATCATCAAAAACAAATATGTGAACATAAAAAACTCATTTAACTTCCAATTTAATTTAGCCCAGGATTTCCCCAGGTGGGTGAGAATTGACACATTGGAGTGAGACCCAGAAAGAGGTCAAAGTTCATGGAAAGATTGCTTTGTCTCCCTTGAACACTGTACAGACTTGTCTTCACACTGGAGATCTAAAACAGAACATGAAAGCAGACGTACAGGTGTTGACCAGGCCTGTGAACTAAGTCCGCTTTGTATTATACACAGTGACCTTTTCTTCCTGAGAGGTCAAATTACAAATGGAAATTGCGAACATTTTGATAGCTACCAAGTGCTGAGCTATGGGCAATGCCCTTGTCCTTTGGTACACAGCTTGTTGTATTTCATGAGTCCAATTTAACTGCCAGTCAAAGATGAAGCTTTCTTTTTATTCTCTGGGTCCTGACTTGCATATAGAAACCCAAAGTAGCTCACTAGAACAAGTAGAAACAAGTCAGTCAAAAGTACACTTCCTTTTAGGAAGTTCTTTCAACAGCAAATTTTGTGATTGTATTGGTTATTTTGGTCTTACAATTTCAGATTTATGTTGATTTCAGCTTGATATGGAACCTCCTCTTGATTGATAAAAACACATAAGAATGACACAGGAAGGTGTTCAGTGACTGATAATATGAGATACTCTGTCTTTTCTTTCTGTTATTCTTTCTCTCTCTTTCTTTTTCTTTTTTTTTAAAATTGGTTGTGGGGTTTGAACTCTGGGCCTGGGTGCTGTCCCTGAGCTCTTCAACTCAGGGCTAATGCTCTACCACTTTGAGCCACAGAGCCACTTCTGATTTTCTGGTGGTTAATTGGAGATGAGTCGCAAGGACTCTCCTGCCTGGGCTGGTTTTGAACCACAATCCTCAGATTTCAGCTCCTGAGTAGCTAGGATTACAGGCATGGGTCATCGGCACTCCACCAAGAAATTCTTTCATAATGAAAACAATTCATGCTATCTGCTAGCAAAAACATTGGGAAAACTTTTTTTCGTGTGTGTGTGTGTGTGTCTTGGGCCTTGAACACAGGGCCTAAGCAGGGCTGTTCCTGAGCTTTTTGGCTTTTATGCTCAAGGCTAGTTTGTGCCTTGTGCTACTGCTCCACTACTGGCTTTTTGGTGGTTAATTGGAGGTAAGAGTCTCCTGAACTTTCCTTCCTGGACTGGTTTTGAACCACTACCTTTAGATCTCAGACACTTCAATAGCTAGGATTATAGGAATGAGTTACTGGCACCCAGCAGGGGAAAAATCTTTTGTGTGTGTGTGCTAGTCCTAGGGCTTGAACTCACAGCCTGGGTGCTGTCCCTGAGTTTTTTGTCTGCTCAAGGCTAGTGCTAGCTACCACTTTGAGCCACAGCTCCACTTCCAGTTTTCTAGACTTTGCTGCCTATGATATCTTTGAACTGTGATCCTCAGATCTCAGCTTCCTGAGTAGATAAGATTACAGGTTGAGCCACAGTACTTGGTGGAAAACTATTTATATGAGAGACACTATTATTTCTGATTTTTGAAAAGAGAAATGGTATCTACTTCTTTAGCCTAAATATGGCGTTCTATTAAATTAAAAATAAACCATTAAATATATGAGGTTATAGACCAAATACTCTGATTTGACTATTATGCAATGTGTGCATGTATTAAAACATTAGGCAAATATGTACAATTTTATTTCAATTAAAAGAAATATAAGAGAGTAAACTTTTAGTTTTGTACAGAACAAACAAATATATAAAAGGGCTGAAGGTATAGTTCAGTGTTCTGCGGCTTTTCTATCATATGCTAGGCTCTGATTTGCAGCACCACAAGAAAATAAGCAAACCAATAAGGTTTTTAATACTCCCTACATCTGAAAAAGAATGATCTCATTTGGTGAGTAGGAATTCTTGTATGATGTCTAGACTAACATTCAGAGATTTGAGAAATGACTTTAAAGTCAACCCTTTTATTTGACTTGCAGAGAGAGTTCAATAGCCTAAAATTGTCTTGGGAATTGCCTTGAAATCAAAAGTGTTCCAAAAGAGAAACATGAATTACTCAGTTTTGATCTGATAGCTTCACTTCTTTCATTCTTACTTCTCACATCAATGTTACAAAAGTGCAAAGTAGTTACTGGGCATAAATATGTTCAAATAAGCCCACTAAACCTCTCCACCCCCCCCCCCCCAGGAGAATGATGGTAATAAAGAGAGAACCCTTGGACACAGAACAAAGCTGCTATGCCGATGAGGTGAAAGTGAAGACCAGAAATAGGTGAACACCAGTGGAAGGATCTTGCCATCTGCTACATATACTATTCCATCATGGTGATTTAAGAAGCCAAGAATGCCCTTAAAATCTGCTTTGGAGATCTTTTCCTTTCATTTCTTCTTAGCAACAGACATTTATTACTGTCTTACAGTGCAATGTGAATACAACAAAAGCACATATCCAGGCCAAAGACATATAATACAGTTTAAGTCCTGGAGACTAAGCTAATTTAACACTTAGGGAAGAGGAGAGAAAAAGAAAGGGAAGATGGAGAGAAGGGGGTAGGGAGGGGGAGAGAAAGACAGAAACAGATAGAAAGAAAGAGATTGATTTTCTACCCCAGAGTTTCCATAGCCCCTAGTCTGTCTCTTGTCATTGTTCAAGGAAAAGTAGGGGTGGGTGCATTTATCATTTGGTGATGCTTTGCATATGGAAAGTTGTCTCTGGCAGGACAAATTTCATTATTTCATTATTTCAGGCAACCAAATTTCATTAGTAGAGTTCCGCAACAATAAATACATGATTTAGTGAACTGGCAAGGCTGTGAATTGTATCTCTGTGAATAGTTTTCTATTCCAAGCTTCTGCAGGTAAATTCTCTTTCCTTTTGTTTCTGTTTGGGTCATCAAAAAAAAAATCTTGGGATTTTTCTAGAGACTAGTTGATAATTTAACAGGGAAGAGATGGAAGTACAGATTCATGGGTAAAACTATCTTCTCTGTCTGTTTAGTTAATCTTCCTTTGCATGTAACCATCGAGTAGAAAGAAGTAGGGACACACACAGCCAGGATTTTCCACATGGAAAAAAAGCAGCTAGAGTGCTACTCTTTTCATTTTTGGGGGGAGGGGGTCCAGTCATTGGGCCTGACCTCTGGGTCTGGGCGCTGTCCCTCAGCTCTTCAGCTCAAGGCTAGCACTCTACCATTTGAGCCACAGTACCACTTCTGGCTTTTTTTCTTTTTGCTTATGTGGTGCTGAGGAATTGAACCCAGGGCCTCAGGCATGCAAGGCAAGTGCTCTATCACTGAGCCACCTTCCCAGCCCCTCTTTTCAATTCAGGGATTTTAATATACACTGAAAATGTCAACACAGCACTACTTACACCATGCTTAAATAAGCAAAAATAATTTTCTTTATGTGAATTGAAGTATTATAATATGGAGTTTATGTGCGCTTTTTCAGGACTTCATAAGCCAATTTAAGCTTGAAATTCCAACCTCAAGCAAAAGCCTAAAAATTTAGCATACCTTTAACGTTCAAAGACACCCTTATCCAAGTCCCTCAAATTCAAAAATAAAAAGTCTCGGTTTTCATACCTGTACAAATTCCGTGTCAGATCTCACTTAGGCAAATCACATTTGTGAAGACCGAGGTCCCTTGTACCAGATGAAACTGGACATTTTGAACTGCATAGTTATTCCTTCACTATTGAGAAAGGTGAGGATACAAATAGAAATTTCTGGAGAAAATACAAACAGCTGGTGATCTGCGCCATGGTATCTGGAAATAGACGATGAGAAAGAAAAAAGGTTAGAGCGGAACATTCTTTGTTCTGCTGTCTAGGATGCTTCTACACAAGAGAAGGAAGGAGGTCAGGGTACAGGAGAGGGCTCTTGCAGGAGGGTGGAAAAAGACTCAGGAGTGGGGGTCGTGGAGGTGGCAGAGGAGACACGGGACCATGAGGACGCATCAGGCCAGGCACACCCTGCTGGATTCTGTACCAGGAGAGCCAACAACCCAAGGCTAGTTGCAGAGTAAGTTACAGCATTGCAACAGTTTCTCTACTTTCAAACTCCTACGATGGAAGAAAACATGATCCCTCACTTTAAGTGAGTCCTTTACTATAAATCTTTACCATTCCCATCCCATGGCTTTTCATAAGCCTTATTTTTTACACAATAATCCCACTTTTTTTCCCCTATCATAGTCAATGAGAGTAACTGAATCTTATCATGGGCCACGCACGTCTCTCTATTCTGGTTTCCAATAAAACTCTTCAGATCTAGGACTGTGATTTTTATGTTGCAAAGGAAGAAATGAGGTTCAGAGAAGTGGAAGTAATTTCAAGTCTGCAAGTGGCAGGTAGTAGGTTCAGCTTCAGTTCCCTTGCTTGGTCCCTGGGACTATCCAGTGACTTTTCACCAGCCACCACACAATCCTTTGCAGTTTTCCAAGGGTTAGAACTGTTTTCAGAGCTGCTTTTGGACATTTGGTGCCATGAGCTTCATTCTAAACTTGGATGACAAAGTGCCAGAGACTTGTTAAATTGCAACTGTAGAGTTTTGAATAAAGTCACATGGCACACACCACAAACAACATTGTTGCTCAATATAAGTGCTTCAAGTTTTTTTTTTTTTGCCCTCTAAGTACATTCAATGTCATTAGGAGAAATTAAATTGCTGAAATGTAAATAAAGGCCATAGAGAACTTCATTTATGTAGGATAAAATTCCATACCTGTACAGTTTTGGAAAGGTGAAGGTGAAATACGATGGAAAATAAGAACTAAACTAAAAGCAGTTTGAATTAAATGCATTTTTGCTCCAGAAGTACATTTCCTTACATCAAGATAGCTTTTAACTTCTACTGTCTTTGGCAGCATTTTTGAACTTCCAAGTCTTTTGGAGAAGAGGGCTCTCATTGGAAGGCCCTTTAAATTTATGGCAAGACAGCAATCCTGTGGTAACAGATGCTCAGAGAGGCACATTCTCTCCCTCTGATGGGGGGTGTTTAATATACACCAGCCTTTGCTCTGCACAGCACTCACTTTTCCCCCAGAGCAAAGCAGTTTATCACATGGGTCCAAGCCTACTAGAATTTCAGCCTGACGTTCTGGGCGCTGGCAAGGTCCTGACCATATGTTCAAAAATAAAAAAGATCAAAGAGCTAATAAGTGGTGGTCACCATGCCTCGAGTGAGTACAAAAGAAGAAACAAAACAGCAACAGTGCCAGAAAGACCCAAATCGCTACCACACCAGGAATGCCAAGCAGCAATGGGAAGCGAGTCTGTAAATCATAGGTCTGGTGCAAAAGACAAAAGGCTATAAGGAAGCAAGCAACAATCCACTGGAAATAAAATCAGTGTGCTCAGGCTGAGCAGAGAGCCAGGCATCAGTTACTTTGCAGATTTGAGATGGAGGAGAAACGGCTATTGCAGGTTGTTTATTTTGAACGTATTTGGGGAAGATAGCCATCATTGAGCTTTAAGGCATGGAGACTAAAGGACTTTGGTTCAACTTGCTTCATGGGAAGAGAAACAAGGTTGACAATGTTTTATCTTCTCAGTCCCCTGCTCTTAACATCCACCTTAAAAGTAGCCACCTAGAAGGAACCTAAAAACCACCTGGTTACTGGCTGTAGAGAAAAGCTGCCAGTTCTTTCTTTCTGCCAAGTTCAGGCAGCAACAACACTTTTGGAGTGTTTATTGAGGGTTATTCTCTCAGCATTGGGTCTCCTGTAGCAGTGTGGGAAGACACAAAAAGAGCATCTGCTAAGGAAGTGAAGCCCTACTTACTGCAATTAGATAAGCTAAAGCATTCCACCAGCCTCCTTCAATCTTCCTTTTTACCCCTTCCAGTGTTGTTAATTAATTGGATCCAGAACCTTAGGAATACTAAGTGGGAACTTTACCCTTTTACCCATTATACCAGAAAATGTTGCCAGATAATCTTGAGTGTAGCTTATGTATCTTTTCCTGAAATAGATTTTAAAAGGTAGAGTAAGCATTCCATTTACTATCTTCAGTGAGTTTAGAGTCTCTTAAATCTGTCATTTGCTATTTTTGTTGGACTCATGAGCTAGGCCTCCTTCGCCAGAGAGATGCCTCATGCCTATGTGTCCATGATTTTCTGACTCTCTTACTTCCACCCTTGCAAACCTTGGATTACCAAGAAGTAGGACAAGGATATAATAACAGACATATTGAAGAACTAGTGGTAGACAGATGAAGTAGAACATTGTATAACTTAGGCAGAATGCTAGGCTGCATTAAATAATGGATTTGAACTGAACAGAGATTTTAAGTTACTGGAGAAAAGGTGACAGAGCTAGTAGATGCTGGAATCAATTGCCTCCTCTTATTCTCTCCTTTCTCATCTTCTGAAATTTTACTTTTCAATAGCAGCCACTACCCACAAGTAATTATTGAATATTTAAATTATGGTATTTTCAAACTGAGATAAGGTATAGATAATATAGGATTTTAAACAGTATATACTGATATAGAATGTTTCAGTATCCTTATATTGGTTGTTTGTTAAGAGATGGTGTACTGGGGTTGGGAAGGTGGCTCAGTGGTAGAGAGCTTGCCTTGCATACATGAGGCCCTGGGTTCGATTCCTCAGCACCACATACGCAAAAAGAAAAAAGCCAGAAGTGGTGCTGTGGCTCAAGTGGTAGAGTGTTAGCCTTGAGCTGAAGAGCTGAGGGACAGTGCCCAGGTCCAGAGTTCAGGCCCCATGACCGGATCCCCCCCAAAAAAGAGATGGTGTGCTGACCAACCTAGATGCCCCTCAGTAGATGAATGGATCAAGAAAATGTGGTATATATACACAATGGAATTCTATGCCTCCATCAGAAAGAATGATATTTCCCCATTTGTTAGGAAATGGAAAGACTTGGAAAAAATTATATCAAGTGAAGTAAGCCAGGCCCAAAGAAACATAGGTCCCATGGCTTCCCTTATT
>NW_012267286.1:7613282-7622898 GCF_000151885.1 Dipodomys ordii
CCCACGGTATAACCCCTGCTTCCATTGTATTTGATGTTGGTATAATTTGTGGAGGGGAAAGGAAAAAACAAATTGTTTAAATAGGGATACAGGTGGACCCATTGTAACAATGGGATGTACAAGTCATTATTTCAAAAAACAACTTTACAACTTTGACCAGGGGGTGGGGGTGGGGGTGGGGAGAAAGGAAGGGTTGGGAAGGGGAAACAAAGCAGGATGCAACAATGCTTAATAAGAAATGTACTCATTACCTTGCCAATGAAACTGTAACCCCTTTGTATGGTATTTTCACAATTAAAAAAAAAGAGATGGTGTACTGAATCTACTGGCTTATATATAAATTAATTAATTTCATGTTTCTTTTTTCTTTTTCTTTTTACAATGTGACTACTAGATAACTTAGAATTACATTTATGGCTTGCATTATAATTCCACTTGTTGATGCTTATCCTCAACATGTGGAGACTGAAACTATTTGCCATTGAATATATTTTTGGTTTGGATTCTTGTAAAGAACAGAAACTGCTCACATTTTTCCATGCCAAAATACTTGATTATTGCAAACAATGGAGCTATCATAAGAGTTAATCATAGCCAGGCCTTGAAAACATAGCTACATGGGAGAAAGCTCAGGGTCCAGAAAACTACATTTCTCTCTGTCTGCCTCTCTCTCTATTTCTCACTCTGCTTCACTGTGTACATGTACCATGCTTTGCTATATGGACAAGCTTGTTGCTGGATCTGTTATTTCTGTTTGTGTGGAGTTTTTTTTTTTGGCAGTGAATAGACCTAACTTTGACTCTTTTAATAACTCAGTTTCCCTTCAACCAGCTAGTTCAGTGTTATACATATGGAAATTCCAAAATTGCAAGGGAAGTATGGGAGTGACGTAGTTTGGTTTAGATGGCTGTGAGACTCAGGAAACACAGTGACCTGCATGTAAAAGCACTTAATTCCCATGCTATCAATGAGGTTTGGACTAGAGGTAGTGGGGGAAGGATAGGAAATAGAAACATTAGACAGTTCTACAATGCTGGCATTGTTTCCTCCTTCAGTTCTCTGCATTGCTTCCATATCATCAAGATTTCTCTTTCTCCTGTATTTAGAGACTTTCCATCAGCAGAGAAGCTTGCTCTAACCTTGACTACATGCTAACAAGCCTGTGTTATCACTGATCTGTCCATGTTGTTCTAACTAACTCAGGTTGGAGACTGTTTGCCAGCACTTATCAAACTCAAGTCTATGAACGCTTATGGATATCTAATGCTGTCTAGCATGGTGGTGGGTTCCAGGAACTGTCTGGGAATACAAGACAGGAGCAAATGAGAGTGCTCACAAGCATGCATTCTGAAGAGCTTGGAGCACCAGTACAAGTACCCTGTTGTTCTCACATTCAGGAGTTCTGTAGACTGTCAGATCTGTGCCTTTTATTTTAGTATGCCTTGAATGGGCTAACAAAGAATGTTGAGAAAAAAATTTAAAGAAGAAAAAGAGCTAATGTTTTCCAAGTGTTTATTATCTACTGAGAACTGCACTGGAAGTTTTACACACAACACTTGTTGCAACCTTTATCTATGTTTGCAATAGACAATGTTTGTATCTCCTCAAATAGACAATGTTTGTATCTTCCTATGTTAAATTGAAGTGTGTGTGTGTGTGTGTGTGTGTGTGTGTGTGTGTGTGTGTGTGTGTGTGTGCACGCACTCATTCTGGACCTTGAAGTCAGGGCCCGAGTGCTGTTCCTGAGCTTTTGTGCTCAAGGCTAGTCTCTACCAAACAAGCCATAGCTCTACTTCTGGCTTTTTAGTTATTAATTGGAAATAAAAATCTTATAGACTTTTCTGCCTGGGCTAGCTTTGAACTATGGTCCTCAGCCTCCTGAGTAGATAGGATTACAGGTATGAGCCACCAATTCCCATCTATATATTGAAATCTTAACCCCCAGGTTGGTTTGAGGGAATTGGGAGGTAATTTGATCATAGAGGTAGAGTCCTCATGGAAGAGAATAAAATGAGCCCTAAAAAGAACTTTGCTTCTGTGACTATTTGTGAACACAGCATGTGTGAACACACCTATGAATAGGAATAGGGTCTACACCAGACACCAAATCTAGAACAATGACAAATAAGATTCTATTGTTTATAAGCCACTCAGCTTATAGTATTCACTATGACATCCTGAACAAGCTAAAACAATGTTTTTGTTATTTTTTAATTTTACTTTTTATCAATTGTGGGGCTTGAACTCAGGTCCTGGGTACTGTCTCTGAGCTTTTCTGCTTAAGGCTGGTGCTCTACTACTTTGAGCCACAGCTCTACTGAGGATTTATTGGTTTTCTGGTGGTAAATTGAAGATGAGTCTCATGGACCTCGGTGCCTGGGCTGGCTTCAAACTGCGATCTAACAATGAGCCTCAGATCTCAGCCTCCTTAGTAGCTAGAATTACAAGTATATGCCACCAGTGCTTGACATGTTTTTGCTACAAAAATTTTTCTGCTTATTTTTTGGTCATTCTTCCTTATAAAACTTAAGTTCCTTATTAATAAGAACTTATCCCTAGTGCTTCCTTCAACTAGCAACAACATATAATATTTAGCCACCAGATACAGTATTTAATAAATCTATATTAAATAATTTAATGAGAACAGTATGATTTTCTTATCAGTGAGAATGCCAGATTAGTGAAGAAAAGGATAAATTAATATAGTTTTTTCTCTTACTCAATCCCAAGTTTATAGAATATACTTAATAAAGATTGGCTTAAGAAAAGAGTATTTGTTTCTTCTGCTCTGGCTTCCAACTTCTTTTATTTCTAGTTAACTTGGAAATAGCAAGTACAACCTAGTAAGGTTATTTATAAGATTGCCTAGAAAACATTTTGACTTTGGGCAAGAGTGTAGTTGTGTTTAAATTTTATGAGGTAGAAAGGCAAGACTAAGCTGTCTAAGATCTATAGAGACCAAAAGTACATTATTTCATTGTTGGTTTTTTTTAAGATTAAGTATCCATTTACAAAATTAGAGCACTTTATTGACCAGAATTATAATCCCCAAGCGACTAGAAATTTTAAAGTGCTTGGATATTTTTCTTTTAGTGATTTAAATGATTTCATTAGGTTTGGCATAGTAAAACAATATGATTTGTGCATATAACTATAAAAACCTCTAAATATTACAATCACATCTTTTGATCAGAATTTTCCTAAAACTCTCCTATTATTTTTATATTTGGAGAATGGCTATAATTTATAGGGGAATCAGATACAAAACAATGTAAAAATGTACTATTTTCCTGAAATATATGAGAATTGCTATTGTTTTTGTCATTTTAACCTACCACAGAGAAATTCTGAAAGATCTCAAGTTTCGAAAGATAATTTTAGGGAAAATGTCTGCTTTTATTTATTTATTTTGCTAAAGAAAGTGTTTAACCCTTTTGTGAAGAGTCTTCATCTTTGAGGGTCTTTCCTTAAAGCCTGACTATGGTATTTGTTAGTTGCATTTTTTTTTCACTTAAAACTAAATCATTCTTGGGGAGGTGGGGAGGGAAGTGAAAGTAGGGGAAAAACAAAGGAGGAGGTAACAATGCTCGATAGGAAATGTACTCATTACCTTACTCATGTAACTTTAAACAGTATCTTTACAATAAAAACATTAAAAAAACTAAATCATTCATGTCTTTTATTTAAAGATTCATATACTTCAACAAATATTCACTGAGTATTCATGGCAAAAAACATGCTTGCAAGTACATTATAGTTCATTATATATATATATATATATATATAGTACATTATTGTTCATTTCTCATTTTAACTTTTTGTTCCCTCCTTTTTTTAATGTATTTGACTTATTTCACTTAGTATAATATCCTCTAGTTCTGTCCATTGTAGTTCTGACTACAAATGTCAGAATTTCATTTTTGTATGGTGGAATAAAAATGGGACCTAGGCACTGGTGGCTCACGCCTGTAATCCTAGCTACTCAGGAGGCTGAGATCTGATGATCGTAGTTCAAAGCCAGCCAGGACAGGAAAGACCATAAGACTCTTATCTCCAATAAACCACCAGAAAACTGGAAGTGGTGCTGTGGCTCAAGTGGTAGAGCGCTCGCCTTGAGCTGAAGAGCTGAGGGACAGCGCCCAGGCAGAGTTCAAGCCCCATGACAGGCCGCCCCCTTCCCCCCAAAAAGTGGGTATGTAGGCTGATCTCCTATCTTAGCCATTTATGAATAGTGGACCAAGTACCTAGTTAATGAACAGACTGAATCTTGTTTGAATTATGTACTCAGAAGTGAGACAGTTGGATATGGTAGAACTTAATTTACACACCAGGAATATGTGAGGGGTCTTTGTCCCACATCCTTACTAACATTTGCTCATTTACTTTGTGTGTGTGTGCTGGTCTTGGGGCTTGAACTCGGGCCTTGGTCAATATCCCTGAGCTTTTTTGCTTACGCTGTGCATTCTATGACTTGAACCACAGCCACTTTTGGCTTTTGGGGATTAGCTGGAGATAAGAGTCTTACCAACTTTCCTGCCAAAGCTGGTTTCCAACTGTGATCCTCAAATATCAGCTAGGATTACTGGCAGGAGCCACCACCACCAGTGCTCAGCGATGTCCCTGGGCTTGTTTTGTTCAAGGTTAGCATGTTATCACTTGAGCTACAGCTCAGAATCTTGCAAAGTTGGCACCCATTTTAAGTGCTAGGAGATAACCCACATTTTTTTTTGGTGCTAGTCTGGGGGCCTGAACTTAGGCAATTTTGTTACTGATGTGTATATAGGGGTGAAATGCTATTACATTTTGGTTTGAATTCACATTTTCCTCTGGCTAATAATATTGGCTTTTCCTCCCATTTATTTCTTGTCCATTCAACTTTTTTTCTTTGAGGAATTCAGACCACTTACATGGTTTAAATTATTTATTTGTTGTTGAGTCTTTTGAGTTTCTTATAGGTTGTCAAATGAATAGTTTGCAAAATTTGTCTCCTATTCTGTAGGTTGTCTCTTGATCTGATTGCTTGGAAACAGTTTTTTTTTTTTAGTTGTTGTTGTTTTTTGGTTGTCATTGTGTTTAGATCATTAAAACAATCATTTGTAGGAATGCCAACTGAACTAAAAGGTCAGAGGTTACATTTTCAGATCATCTCAACAGCCCTTTCCATGGAACATTCTGCAGTGGAGTTAGCAAGGTTTGAGCTCAATGATATATATGCAAATACAGTTTATTTCACAGAAATTCAATTTTATACACAACAGGAAGTTCCCACCTGCCCTGCTGGGTGCAGACCAAGCTATTTGAGAGTGAGCAGAGTTACAGCCTGTTGGGAGTCTGCAACCCCCCAAATCAGTCCATTCTCACCCCTCCAGGTAACAGGCACTTGAGTTTCCCAATGCAGGCCACACCGGGCTGAACCAGTGAGTTTGCACAACAGGCTCCCAGAACCCGGCTGAAACCACAAACTTGCAGAGCACAACCCAGAACTTTTTGTACCCTCTAGCCACCTTCAGCCCTACTTAAGTCCCTCCATCCCTGCCCACATTACTCCTGACTCTCCTCAGGTCACCACGGCATCCCTCAACTTTCCACCCAAGTTGATCTGGTCTGTTGAGATTTCTGCTCTTTATTCTAACACCCTCGTGACTCAGTTTCTTTCTTCGGTGGAGGCTGAGGCATGCGCACACAGGCACGTACGCAACGCGTGCGCGCGCAACCGCGCAGACGATGTCTGTCTGGTCCCCGTCTGCATGAACTGAGTTACGTGGAGGCTGCCCAGTTCTCCAGCTCCTTCCTCTTCCTTCTTCTCGGCAGGTTAGCGTGGGACGGCCATCGAGGAGACATTTGGTAGCAGGGGCTGTGCTGAGTCCAATTCCACCATGGCCTCATTCTCCACAAACGCGTCTGCAGAGCCCACGGGTGTGGCGGTCGCCGTGGAACCCTCTGCAAGCTGCTGCTGGTCGGGAGCGTCCTGCATTAGCTGCTGGGTGTTAGGGATGACAGTGACCCGAAGGCAGCACTTGAGCAAAGCCACAAAGCCAGCGCTGACAGCTGGTCTCAGGGGTGGGACTGCAGCGCCTGGTGGAGGAAGACCCCCTAAACTTCGGCGTGTCAAGGATGCCTGGAGGGCTTCGCGCCTCGAAGGGCGGGGCAAGCGTTCTGGGCGGGGCTAGGCGCCGCGGTGGCTGCTGGGAGTCAGCAATAAATAGCCAGACCCGGAAGTGGCGGGCTCTGTCTCCCTTCGAAGCCGCCGCGTCTGCGGAGCTCCTTCTCGGCCGCGGCTTTCCGCAGTGAGACGCTGACTGGAGGTCGGTGCTGGGCGTGAGTCGGGGCGGGGTGGGGTGAGGCCCTGATGGGGCAGGAGGCGGGTGTGTGTGTGTGTGGGGTGTTTTCAGTGGTGAGACCCCGACTGCGGCCGCTGGAGGCCTGAGGAGGAACAGGAGGCCGTGCAGGCCCAGGCACCAGCCGTGTCGATGGGAGCCCTTGGCGGCTGTCCTCGCTCGGACACTATGGGTCCAAATTGACTGAGAGCTCGGGGCCTGTTATAGAATCGACCTCTTTTGACTCCTGTGGTAGTAAAACGTCCGTTACCTTCTGATTCGTCGTGGTCATCATGTCATCATCATCATTGAAGAAGAATAAAGCAAGGATAGAACACGGAGGGTCATCAGGATCAAAACAAAGTTCTGATCGTAGCAGTGGAGCACTGAGGTTGGAAGCTCTTTCTGGAAGCTTGGGATCTAAGTTCGGTCTCCTTGCTGAGATTGTGAATTATGTGAACACTCGGCATCAGCGAGGAGCTACACACCTTCTGACCTTAGAAGAGCTTTTTGGATGAAACCAGCAGTTAGACAGACATTGGACTGGAGCAGAAACCATGGCTGATGACTGAGGTCTTCGTGAACAATCTCAAAATTGAAGTTATCCACGGGAAATACGTCTTCAAGCCCAAACACAAGTTGAAAAATGAGAAGGCCCTTCTTCTTCTCCTCTTGGATCAGCACGACAGCAAGGGTTGGGAGGAATTCTTTTAGAACACATTGAAGGAGGACTGCCTAATTCCCAGAAAGCTCTCAAGGCGTTAGGGGACCAGATACTAATCGTTAATCACCCTGGCAAGAAAAAAAATTAGTTTTCTTCAGTGATAAGCACTATCAGTTTTCTGTGGATGAAGAATTCCAGAAACTGTGGAGGAGTTGTCACTGTGGGTTCAATGGATGAAGAGAAAATTGAAGAATATCTGAAGTGACAGGGTTTTTCTTCAATGCAGGGCACTGAACCAAAGAAAAGTGCCCCCCATTCAGAAATGGAGAAAATCCACTTCACAGAAAAAGCAGCGTTTTAAGACTCACAATAAACACGTGGCTGGAGTGCTGAAGGATTATTCAGACATTCCCCTCAGCCAATAGGGGACAGCTGGTCATTGAACAAAGAATTACAGACATAAAATCTCTGTTGTTGGCCAGGCACTGGTGGCTTCACCCCTGTAATCCTAGCTACTTGGGAGGCTGAGATCTGAGGATGGTGGTTCCAAGCCAGTCTAGGCAGGAGAGTCCTTGAGACTCTTAGCTCTAATTAACCACCAGAAAACCTGAAGTGGAGCTGGGACTCAAAAATGGTAGAGAACTAGCCTTGAGCAAAAGAGCTCAGGGATAGTGCCTGGGTCTTGAGTTCAGTCCTCTAGACTGGCAAAACAAAAACAATATTCCTTTGTTGACATCTGGGATCTGAAGACAGAGTCTTCCCATATGCTTCTCAGGATTGGAGAGGAGTGGTTGTTTACAGAGTCCATGTGGGTCATCAATCCCAAAGTTTATTTTAACCAAAAGCTAACTGTCAACTTAGAGCAAGTCTAAGTGGGCAAATAGTCTTGAATGCCACACTAGTTTATTCCAAAAGAATATAGTTATAATAAAACCATTGTAGGGAAAAAACAGGGCCTATTTATAGTAGCCACGTTTTGCTGAGTTAGGCTACAAAATCCACACAGTAGCATGTAGCATGAATCTCAAACACATTCTTCAATTGCCCTTTTTCCTATTACTAATGCCTAGTCAAAGGCAGTCATCTGATCGCACATAGCTCCAAAACCTCAGCAGCTTAGAGCAGGATGAGCTCATGTAGATTACATGTTCTTTGTGACACTCTTCATTCAGTTTTCTGTGTTACCTTCATTCCTTCATCCCAGGACCCTCACAGAAAAAACCATCAGTTCCTCTAGAACGTGCTCTACTTGTACAAAGTGTGTGTATGTGTGTGTGTGTGTGAGTGTGTGTGTGAGAGAGAGAGTATTTGTGAGTGAGCTTGCTGGTACTGGGTCTTGAACTCAAGGCCTTTGGTTCTTTAGCTTTTTCTCTCAAAGCTGGAGCTCTACCGCTCAAACCACACCTCTACTTTGGCCTTTTGTTGTAATCAGAGAGAGAGTTTTTTGGATTTGTCTGCTTGTGCTGGCTTCAAATTTCAGTCCTCAGATCTCAGCCTCCAGAGTAGGATTACAGGTATGAGTTAGACTAGCTGACTAGAAAATGGTTCTTTAAAGTCTTTGGAGTGCACATATAACTTACTCTCACTTATCAGTGACAAAGTCTGCTGTCCATGGGCTGTGGAGTCAGTCAGGCCTCTTCCAGGGAGGGCCTATTAGTGTGCCCCCTACCACAGTATTTGTAGCAATGCCTTTTCCTTTACTATCCATTTACCCAATATTAATATAGCTTATAACCGCTTGTACTTATGTTTTTCCTTATGCTTTAAACAGTGTATCACTTAATGTTTTTAAACAAATCCATCTTTTGATACTAAGTGAAATGAGCCCCCAAGATATGGACATAAGAGGTTTTTCTTGTTGTTTTTAATGTACTATGTGATTTTTTTTTTTGGTTTCTTTTGTATGTTCTTCCTCTTGTGGTATATCCCTGTTGTCAGTGTATTTGATTTTGGTACCTTGCATCTTGTATATACATTCATCTAATTTGGGGAGGGGAAAGGGAATAACAAAATTCTGAAACAAGGACACCGGATGACCCATTGCAACGATGATATAAGACACTCTGTTGGAAATGAACTTTACAACTGGGGCGGGAAGAAGTGAGGGAAGTGGGGGGGGGGAGGGAATGGATAGTAGGAGAAAAAGGAGGGGTAACAATGCTTGACAAGAAATGTGTTTATTACCTTACTGATGTAACTGTAACCTCTCTGAACAGCATCTTTACAAGAAAATACAAATTAAAAAAAATCTGTCTTTGAACTGGGTTTGTTCAATATGCTATAACATTTGAGCCACAGCTCCACTTCTGGCTTTTTGCTGGTTACTTGGAGATGAAAGTCTCCCAGGCTTTCCCCTCCAACTGGGATTGCGATATTGAGATCTCAGCCTCCTGAGTAGATGGGATTACAGGGTGTGAGCCAGGGGTACTTGGAAGTAGTTTCCTTTAGTTTTGTTTCCCTTGGTGGCATAGGCCATGTTGTGAAGTTTCTAAGCCTTGGAGTTGGCCTGCCCAGGGGCCTCCATTTGAGTTTGATGGTGGACAGAGTGCTATCCTCCTGTGTCTTTTGCTTCTCATACCTCTAGTGTGTGTGTGTGTGTGTGTGTGTGTGTGTGTGTGTGTGTGTGTGTGTGTGT
>NW_012267286.1:7628656-7630992 GCF_000151885.1 Dipodomys ordii
CCCCTCTGTACAGTATTTTCACAATAAAAAAGGAAAAATAAATAAAATTGTGATTATTATAAAAAAATTATTGTACATGCTAGCTACTCTACTGTTCTATGGCTTACCAGAACTAATTCCTCCTATTTGTATCTTGTTCTATGATGCTTGCATAGGTCTTTGGGATCACATATGCATGTCAGGTGGGCAAGGACGTGAAGCACCGTTTTATGCCACTTGTTCCTATTGCCATAAGTATGCCCACATGTCTCTTCCTTAGATGTCCTTGATATTCATTCTCCAGAAGTCTCCAGAAGTGATCATTTTTATCATTTGGAAAGCACACATTAGTTCTCTGAATGGAGACAATGCTGACATCTTTACATCTCTTAACTCTGCAATTCCAAACAGGGTGTAGTACAGATTTTGATGTTGGCTAACTGTGAACAGATTTTTTTTATCCTTTCCAACCTGATGGATGTTATTACAAAGGTAAGAAATATGTGAAGCTTTTGATAGTTGCTAGATACATTAATTCTCACTCTGTACCCAGGAACTAGAGAATCACCAAGAGTAGATCCACAGTTTTGGAAAGTGTGGCAATTAGTTTAATCAAGGGGCCATTATGGAATTATTTGTACCTTATCATTTGTACCTTGTATATCTGATATCTCTCAAAAGATGTGTATTTCATTTTTCTCTTGTTACTTTGGAAATAGTTGTAGGTTGCACTGGCTTATGAACCAATATTGTTAGATTATTGCTAATGCACTATCATTGCTTGTGGACTATGCCCTCTTGTCCATTGGATGTTTCTAGTTCTGAGAATTGGTTCAAAACTTCAGTCATGTAAGAAATATTTATTTCCAATAATATTATTCACACTGGTTTTCTGGTCACAATCTTTTAGATTCTATGTGTCAGTCAAAATTAATGTGCTGCTCACGTCACTTGCTTTTAGGAACAGATTAATTATGAGCCATTACTATGGCCTTGAATGAGTCAAGGGTCCTCAGGTGTCACCCTGGCCATATTGCTGATGATAGTAATTATATCCACATTGAAATAGTTGGGACCCAGCTCCCCCTAAACATTGAAGCAAGAGTTAAACCTTATTATATTACAGTTAAATATTGTTATTGTTATTGAAAAGTCTTTGTTGTAAGCAACCTTTTAAATGTTTTTCTTCCCCTTTAAATGTGCTGAGATGTTAGAAAATAAATTATTTGACAGCTGTTAGACCCTTTCATGGAACCCTAAAAACCTTGAGTGAAGGATTGCTAGCCAGGCTGCTTGATTGTCTCGGACTACCAGCATTTGTCTGTTTGAAGCAAAAGCTTGATTCTGCCTCCTGAAGGTTCTGCTCTGGCAAACAGCTTGCAGCAGAATTTTTGTCACCACTAGTTTTGATGAGTTCTAGATGATCTTGTAGCCATTTTCACTTCGCCCAGAGGGTTATCCCTCTTCCTGATGGCCCAGGAGAAGCCTTTGCACCAGTCGGTGCAAAGAGTCATTCATTTGCATAAGGGATAACTGTATCTAATATCACAATAATGACAGGGACTGTACCATGATCATCACCAACACTATCATTCATTTGCATGAGGGGATTCCATGATTTGTGCAAGCACTCTTGTGACAGCCTCCTTCTGGCTAGCTAAACAGACTACTCAGCTTACTTTGTGAGCATCTGGGAGATTCCCTTCTGTGCTGCTGCATGGTTGTGCAACAGTCGGTGGGAATAAAGATTTCTCTTGAGTGGTCTTCCTTGGCTACTTTTGATTTCCATCAGTAGTAGAAGAGGCTGCTGTCTTGATGTAAGGAAAAAGCAGCAGTACAGGTGAGAACAGTGGCAGAGTGCCTAGTGAAAATTGGCAGTGGCCACACCTGTAATCCTAACTACTCGGGAGGCTGAGATCTGGGGATTGTGATTTAAAGCCAGTCCGAGTAAGAAAGTCCTTGAAACTTTTAACTGCAGTTAACCACCAGAAAACTGGAAGTGGAGCTATGGCTCAAAGTGGAAGAGCAAAAGCGCTCAGGGACAGTGCCCAGACCTTGAGTTCAAGCCCCATCACAACAACAACAACAACAAAAGTAAAAGCAGAGCTGATGAATGGCTCCCATGATGGCAGGGGCTATCAGGTGGCAGCAGGAGCAGAATGCCTAGAAACTTTCCTGCCATGGCAGCAGTGGAGCCCCCAGAACAGATGGAAATTGGCCCATTGGTGTGTTACAGTGGATATTTCTTTCTGTGGGACCAAATCCTATAGGCAAGATTACTATCTTCCTGGTTAAGGTATTTTTTAAAGCTTTGTCTGAAATAGGTATAGGAAGGAATGAAAATCTGAAATTAGGAA
>NW_012267286.1:7634687-7677334 GCF_000151885.1 Dipodomys ordii
CCTTCTGCAAGTAAGAAAGGGATGTTTTATATCAATTGCACAAACAAATGCTTCAGAGTAATTCTTGACACTTAGAATGATCTTTTCAAAAGAGTGTGGGTTGATGTGGCTGAAAGCCTGTATACAGGTGAACATGTACGAGGGATAATTTGTTTTGACAAACAATGATGCTGTGTACACCTAGCAATAAATTAGTTTTAATTCCTGTAATCTGATGTGCAAAGTTAATCATTTTTATCTGGGAGAAAACCCAGTGGTCCAGGAGGCATGAAGAAGCCACAAGAGTATCATACAGATTTTGTGAATGGCAAATGCAAGACAAACCACCAAAGTTCATCCTTTTCTCTTAATAAATATGTGAATAGTAGAATAGAGACTAGATTTATACTCTAACACCCTGCCCAATCATCTGTTTTTTCTATTATAATGTGTTTATTTTGACCTCAGAATTACTTGAGGGAATTTGACAAGTTGGCAGGGTTTCAGAGAGGAGTGCATCTAAGAAGCAAAGGCTCTGTAGAAAGGTTAAGAGCAAAACGGGAAAATTTAGGTTTAATTCCACAGGGATATGGGATTTTATTTTTATTTTTTAGCCTTGTCTGACATAGGTATGGGCAGGAATGAAACACTCAAAGTAGGAAAGGATAAATTCAGACAGACTATCCAAGGCAGGGGGTTGAGGATTATGAAAGGAAGTAGTGAGAGTTCATTATGTCAAACAATGAAAACCTAGGCCAGCTGCAGTGTACCAGAATGCACCCAAAGTAATCCTAGCTGGGCCCTAGGGAGGAGCCTGACCTGGCTAGTAATTTCCAACTCCAACTTAGAATCTCTGTCACATTAGTTTTGTGGGTTGGCTCCAGGCATAAATGGAGATTCTCTGTTATTTCCTGTAGTTGAATCCACATTTCTGTGGGCTGCCTCATGTTTAGGGCTGCTAAAATCTTTTATCTTCTTCATGGCTCCGGGGAATCTAATAGAAATTTTCACGCTGCACTATGGACAGCTTGCCAAATGAAAATCTTGCAATGGGATATGTTGTATTCATGCCAAGGATATTCATCACTCTGTTACCTGTGGCTTCACACAGATCTAGGAATGTCCTTCACTGTGACTGGAAAAATCTCATATGGGATACATACAGCCTCTCTTATGAAGTGCAAGATTTAGGGTTAAAATGATAGAGAAGTAGCTCATGAGTTTGAATGAAAATTTTAGTCAGTAGTGTATATATTGATAGATGAGAGGTGAGATTATGTTCTTTTTGTAAGGATTTCTGCAATCAGTTTATTGTCATGATGTAAAACTTCCCCCTTTTCTCTTGGATATTAAACTCAAATCTTGGTTCTTTGAAGCTCTAGTTCACCAGTGTAGATGAACTGAAAGATGTGGATTATAGGTGGGTATGTAATACACACTTGTAGTTTAGCAAACTAGAAGTAAGGAATTTAATCGCTTTAGAGGAGGGTTAGAAGTTCGGGAGATAGAGAAAGAGAAATTCCAAGGGAACTGTGATTCTAAAATATTCAAGCAATTCCAGGAACCAATCCCCTTGGTAATTGTGAGATTGTAAGGAGCAAGCAGTGTCTACTCATGATTAACACCAATGCTTTAATATACATTACCTGTGAATGTTAAATTAAATGCACTGCCAATGTTTGCAGGATAAATTATGTGGCCCAGCAACCACAGGGAGAAGAAGTATTTCCCTAGCTTTTCTCTTCCTGTCACAATATAAGGATCAAAGATTTTAAGTCCTGCTTCCTGTTACTATGAAGGGGAGGATATGTTCAGATCTGACAAGACCACATGATTTAAATATAGTGTGTCAGAATGTTGATGTGGGGATATCCTAATACTAGTTCATTATTTTAACAAGGAAAAGCAGGAACTTGGGAAAAGAGAGTCTTTAATTTGTTCACTTGCCACTGTGCCGGTGGAGATTTATAGTATCCTCAAGCCATCCTGGAGACTCTGTTGGAAGATGCGGGGACCCTTTGCTTCAAAGCAAGCTGAAAGGAAGTAGGCATATTTTTTAGCCCAGTTAGAAAGGGTTACATAGTGAAATTGCATTAGCATTTTATTTTAAAACATATTCAGTGGGAATTGGCACCAAAGCATGGACTTCAGGGTTAGCATTCTGTTATTTAGTTGTTCCTTTCACACACATTTTAAGCATGCTCTGGTATGAGTTAAGGTACAAGCTAGTAAAATTTCTCTATATGAAATATTTGAATTAACTACCCCCTCCCCTTTCTTTTTCTTGTGTGTCAGTACTGGGGCTTAAACTCAGGGTGTTGTGGCCTTACTCAGGAGTTTTGTTCGTGGTTGCTGTTCTACCATGTGAGTTACACCTGCAGTTTGGACTCCTTGATAGTTAACTGGAAAGTCTTACAGATCTTCCCCCTACCCTACCTCTTCCAGGCCTGCTTCAAACTTTGCTCCTCAAATTTTAGCCTCCTATATAGGTATGAACCAATGACACCTGGGGAAATGAACTTTTCTTTTTACATCCATTGTTGTTTTCAACTTTTCTTCTTCTGCTTCCTTTTATATCCTCATAGCTTCATTGAATTCAAAGAAAATGTGAAAGAATAACACAGGATGGATGCCCCCGCATTCTCATTCTGTGTCCTGGAGCACACAATGTTCTGTCTTCCACATCCCATACTGGTTCAAAGAGCTGGTCCATGAAGGCAGACTGTGAGCTCAAAAAAGTCACGTAACCTCTGCTGCCTTTCCTTGTATAGAGTCAGGATCACACCATAGTGCTAACAGGGTAGTGTTAGCTGGTCTTGCAGGCATGGGAATTAAATGAATCAATGCATTTAAAATATTGACATCAACACCTTAAAGGAAACAAACAATGAAATTACCTACTACTACTATAAGTCTAAAATCATCTGTTCTTGCCCTCATTCTTTTAATCTTTTGATGGTTTTGCAACTCTCCTTTTTTCCACATCTCTTCCTGTACATTGCTTAGCCTGTGTTGAGAGAGACAGACAGATTTCTGGATTCAGGGAATAGAAGAGTGATGAAGACTAGCTGGACCGCTGTCCTCCTGGCACCTGTCTTCCAAGTGGAGCACAGGACATAAATAAGCAAGGTGAATTCACAGAGTCAGATGCATAGACTGAAATTAAGCAGAGAAGGACAGAGAACCATCAGGGCAGAATGAATGCAGTTTCTGTACATGCAGTGGTTTCAGGTGCTGTCTCTGATGAGATGACATTGAATATAGATTTACATGTGGAGAAGGAGTCTGTGGTTCTAAATTGTAATTTAAAAAAAAAAAGCATCCCAAGGAAAAGACTCAGGGATTAGTGATCTGGGGTCCTGAGGCACAGATTCCTTGGTGTGTTTGAGGAATACTAAGCAGCAGCAGTGTGGCTGGAGTGGAATGAGTGATGGTGGATAGAGGCGAAGTGAAACAGAGCACAGGAATTTGCCTCTCTGAGCTTGCAAATATGGCTTAAGGTTTCTAGAACAGCTCAGGGTCACTGATCCTCAACATCATCCCTCTCTGCAGCAAATTCTTTGATGTTGAGTCTATAGTGTGTGTTGTAGAATACTTGGCAACATCTCTGGCCTCTGCCTACAGGATGACAGTAGTTGTTACTCATACTCCTGACCATGTCTACAGATACTGTCAAATGTCTCTGGAAAGGCAAAGTCACCCAAGGTTGACAACCACTGATTTATAATAATTTCAGCAGGGAATAATATGATCTGATTGGCACTTGAAAATGCAACTTTGTCAATTTGCAGAATGGAGCATATGTAGAAAATAACAAGTAGGGAACCAGTAAATGGAGAAAAAAAATAGTTCCAGGAATGAGATGATATTTGTTTGGAGTTGGGTGGTAGAATGTTTAACTTATCAGTGGTTAGGACCTCCTCTTTTAAACCCAATTTTAACTTGTATATTGAGTACATTAAAATTATGTATTGAATAGAGTAACAATGTTTTGAAAAAATATATACATTGCAAAGTGTTTAACTTATTCTATACATGTCGATCTCCTCAGACATTTTTTAGACTTTTGGAATATATGCACTTTATAATTGTCTGTAGTCACCTTACTCTGTAACAGCACAACAAAACTTTTTGCTCCTAACAGTAACTTTTGACTCATTAATCAACTTTTCCCCATGACCTGAGTAAGGCTGTGAAAATTTGCAAATTATAGAGCAATGGTACAATGCCTCACACCTAGTAGAAACACAGTAGAAGGATATTGAATTGTTGAATGAATTGATAAAATGGATAAATGAATGGATACGTGTGGCTATTTCATTGTAAACATTGCTACCATGAACAGTTTATAGTGGACCAGCATGTTTGGTTTTATCTTGAGTAATGAACAGTGACTAAGGTTCTTTTTGGTTGTTGGAGTTAACACTGTTAGTAGTACAGAATAGTCCTTTAGTACCAAAGAACAGTCTGATTTATTAGGTTATTCTTCATTAAAGTCAATCTAGTAAAGCCTCAAATTTATATTCCTTCAACTTTAGATGACTTGGTTTTATAGCAAACCTAATTACACAAAACTATTAGCTATTGTTAGAAGATGCAACCAGTACTTTCAGCAGTGAATAAAAGCTATCTTCTTTTTTGTGTGTGTATTCTAAAACACATTCTGCCTTAATATCCAAACCTTTTAACTCCAGATGATGAAACTGGCTTAAACTTTTGAAATCAATGTTTACTTTTTGTTTGGAATGATTCTTGAGGCTACACATTGTGGATAGTCATCTGATAGTTCAGGAATCAAACATGTACAATGGTGACCAAAGACATAGTAACACCATGATGGATGAATGGTACAAGGTTGGGAGGCTTCAGCTTGAAACATGAAACACCCATGTATTTCTTGTTAGCTCTGAAGGACATAGAGCCACCCTGAAAACCTCCTAAGAATAGATTTTCCTTGATATGCCTTTTCTTTCTCCTGCCAACAGGATTGGAGCTATCACAAGTAAGTGTTTCTTATGGTATTTTCACATATTTTGTTCTAGTTCCAGGAAAAGCAATATACACAAAAGTTATAGCTATAAAAGGCTCCACTTGAAAACAAATTAGTCTTTATGGAGTTTTGAGTAATTTCAAAATTTATGTAAAATCCAATGTCTTCTAGTTTTTCTGAATAAGTCCAAAGTACAGTTGGCAGGTGCTTGTTATTGGTTTGTTGAAAGTCTTTCTTGGTTCATAACATCTGAGTCCTTGGTAAAGTCCACAAACCTTGCATAAGTGTATTAAAAATTACTTTTAAGGACTTGATTTGTGTTAGGGATTTGAAGGACAAGAAACTGTGGGAAAGGAAGTAAACACATCAAATGTAGTCATACTCCTTAAACTGAAACTTGCAAACTTGAGTGATGTTTCCAGGAAACATTGAGAGGTGGTCATGGTCTTTATCAGTGGCTGGGGGGCTGGAGGAAAATGACAGACCTTTTCCATTTATTTGATAACATGGCAAACTAAATATTAAAATAATATGCCTCTTTTTTCTCACAGAGAGGCATTCTTTTCTATATATCTACTTCATTCTAGTCTGGTCAATAAAATAATACCCAATCACAGATTATGAATCCCATTAGCTTTGCTATTAACGTCCCTAGATGGAAATATTGCAGAGGCATTGAACAGCAAGCCATCCATATTTTCCATATCTTTCTCACATGCTTTTTAAAATGTATTTTTATTATAATGGTGATATCCAGAGGGGTTACAGTTACATAAGTGTCAGGTTAATGAGTATGTTTCTTTTTTATTGTCAAGGTGATATACAGAGGGGTTACAGTTGCATAAGTAAGGTAATAAGTACATTTCTTGTCAAACTTGTTACCCCTTCCCTCATTTTCTCCCTCTTTCCCTCTCCCAACCCACCCTCCCAAGTTGTACAGATCATTTCTAACATATTGTCTTATGTATATCACTGTTGCATTGGTTCCCATGAGTATGTTTCTTTTTGAACTGTGTCACCTCTTCCCTCGCTTTTCCTAGTTTTTTCCTTCCCACTCTCTCTCCCACAAGTTGTGTAGTTTATTTTCAATATAGTGTCTAGTGAGTATAACTGCTGTGTTTGTTCACTCTATGTCCCACCATTTCTGTTCTCTCCCTTGTCCTCCCCCAAGGAGATAGAACTACATACAAGACAAAAGGTACAGAAATCAAAGCTAGTGACAAAGGAGAACAAAAACCACAAAAACAAAAACAAAAAACACAATAACAAAACTCTCCTATTTCTATTTCTTGGAGTTCATTTTATATGACTATTTTTATATGCCCATTTTTTTGTTTTTGGTTGGTCATGGGGCTTGAACTCTGGGCCTGGATGATGTCCCTGAACTGTTTAGCTCAAGGAAGCACTCTACCACTGGAGCCACAGCACCACTTCCAGGTTTCTGGTAGTTTATTGGAGAGTCTCACAGACTTTTCTGCCCTGGCTGGCTTTGAACCGCAATCCTGAGATTTCAGCCTCCTGAATAGCTAGGATTACAGGCATGAGCCACTGGTGCCTGGCTATGTGACCATTTTATATGACCATTTGCATATAGCTATTGAACCTTTGTGATCCTCTCCTAAAATTACTGTGTGAATATTTAGAGTCCTGTTTAATTTCTCATATCCAAGTATAATTTTTTGTCTTTTACCCTCCACTGTGTTTACTTGTAGTTTCACTTAATATAATTTTTCCCAATTTCCTTTCCATTTTTTCCATTTCCTTACAAATGGTACAATATCATTATTTCTGAGGGAAGCATAGAATTCTGTTGTGTATATATACCACATTTTCTTGATCCATTCGTCTATTGAGGAGTATTTGAATTGATTCCAAATCTTGGCTATGGTAAACAATGCTGCAGTGAACAAGGTTGTGCTGGTAGCTTTAGTGTGGTCTTGTTTGTGGTCCATGCTAAATGGAACTTCTTTTGAGGAACTTCTATTCTGCTTTCCTGAGTGGTTGAACAAGTTTACATTCCCTCTAATAGAATAGTAGTATTCCCTTTTGGCTATATCCCCACAAGAATTTGTTATTGTTAGTTTTCTTGATAATGGACATCCAAAATGGGGTGAGGTCGAATCTCAATGTTGCTTTTATTTGCATTTCTTTTATGGCCAGAGATGTTGAACATTTCTTCATGTGTCTAGTGGCCATTCTTCTGAGAAGTCTCTCTTTAAGTCTTTAACCTATTTATTAATAAGGTTGTTTCTTTGAGCGTTTGTTTTTGGGGGCTTTACTTTTTTGAGCTATAAGTATATTTTAGATGTGAGGCCCTTGTCTGATGTATAGCTAGTAAAAATATTCTTCCATTCGGCGGGCTTTCTATTTATCTTGGTATCTATGTCCTTTGCGTGCAGAAACTCTTCAGTTTGATGCAATCCCATTTATACAGCCTTTCTTTGATTTGTTGTGATTCTGGATCTTTACACAGGAATTTTTGACAGGTGCCTAGGAATCTTAGTGTTTTCCCTTTTCCTTCCTGTCATATTTTCATGGTATCTGGCTTTACATTGAGGTCTTTGATCCATTTGGAATTGATTCTGGTACAGAATGATATATAAGGATCTAGCTTCAGTTTTCTGCATGTGTACAGCCAATTCTGCCAGCACCATTTGTTGAAGAGGCTGTCTTTCTTCCATCCTGTGTTTTTGGCTCCTTTATCAAATATTAAGTAGCTATAGGTCTGTGGATTCATTTCTAGGTCTTCTATTCCATTGGTCCTCAGGTCTATTCTTATGCCAGTATCAAGCTGTTTTTATTACTACAGCTTTGTAATAGAGTTCTGAGTTGTTTTTCATGTTCAGCATAAATGAATGTACAGTGTTTGGGCTGGAAATGTGGCTTAGTGGTAGATTGCTTGCCTAGCATGCATGAAGCCCTGGGTTTGATTCCTCTGTGGATACTGTGTCCTTGAATTCAACCAAATGTGGATGGAATATATTAGAAAAAATAAGCATGTCCATGTGTCTAACACGTACAGACTCTTTTCCTCATCCTGATTCCTTAAACAATACTTTATAACAACTATTTACTTATATTTTCATTATACTTGGTTTTAGAAATAAACTAGATATGACTTAAAGTATACATGAAAATTATGTAGATTGTATACAAATGATACACAATTTTAAATAAAGGATTTAAGCATCCATAAATTTTGGCATTCAATGGAGGGTTCCTGGAACTGGGACTATATTTGTTAATGTTTATGTTCTTAATACACTATATTTTTTACAGAGCTGGAAAAGTTTTTCTTTTAATATTTGCCACTAATCCCCCCAATATTTTGAGTCAATGCCATCATAGATAGCCCTAAACATTTTCCATGTGTAAATAAAACACCACTATCCATGCTCTTCCACATTTGAAACTGTCTAAACAGGAATTTACCAGACTTTGTATATTCTTTTATCTCTAACTAAAAATCTATTTGGGGGGATAGGAGAATCCTGAGTTATATTGCACTCAATTCTTAATGATTTCGCTTCCCATCTGAGTCCAGTTTTGAATTTAAAAGCCAAACTTCTATGATCCGAAGTGTATTATTGCTGTTTAGAAATTGGGAACAGCTGCATGTTAAAGGAATTCCATTCACAGTGTTGTGGGATGTATGTTGTATTTTTCTTCTGACCTCATTGGAAGCCTCTGGAAGACTAATGCACACACAACTGGTCATCTACTGCATTCATGTTTAAAATGTCACCATTTCACACGAGTTTATCTCAGAGAGCAATGGAGATGGGAAAGAACGCATCCAAAGTCCAGTAAGAATGTTACCTGATCACCAGGCAGAGCCTTTGTTAAGGCCACTGACTCCCTACAAAAAGTAAGTCTGAATTTGGATGTACTATAAAATACACAGACTGAGGGGAGCATAAAAATTTGGGATTCAGAAGTGGAGAAGAGGGGCTTACATTTAATTGTCTTTTACATTGATGCTTTGGACTCTGTTTTTCTCCCTCTTTAAGACAAAACCAAAGAATTCTTCTGTGACCTAGCCTTGACTTCCTGTAAATGTACATTTTACTGATAAGTTATAAATAGTTCATGGTGATTTCAAATTAAAACCAGAAGTTAAATTCAGAACCCAGAAAAGATAAATAAGTTAAATCTCAAAAAATGTAGTGTCATAAACTGCCTATCATATATCAAATCTCAGATTCTCCTGGGACATTCTCTGGCTGTGATCTGAGCTATTCTTAGCAGAGCCTGTATCTGTCCTGATAGCTGAAGTCTGTGAGCTTTTGCTTTGGTAATTTCACAGTCACTGAAGCTGTTTATACTGCAACGCCCACTTTGGCTCTCACATAAATAATCCTTAATGATGTGATGGTTAGGAGTGGGAGCTGAACTCTCAGGACATTTGGAGACATTTCAATGCATTGAAAAGGTCTAACTGCATAGGTTATTATGTATCACTCCTGTTTGTAATGTTCACAGGGATAAATAATTACATCTGAAGGGTTGAGACTACCATTAAACCCAGGATTAACTAAGTGTCCTAATGTCTGATGGATGAACTTTGATTAGGAGGCAAGTTAAAAACCACGTTATGTGGAGAGGTAGACGAATGAAGAGGAGGAGAGGGGGAAATGCAGACAAGAATCCAATATAGATCCTACAAAATTAAGAAGAATGAGGGAATGGGTGAGAATACTGAGAGGGGTGACACTGATCAAGATATATTGTGTTCATTAGCTGCTTTGTTAATGTAGAACTATTTAGAGATAATAATTAAAAAAAATAAAACCATTCCTACGATGCCTTTCAAAGACACTGTGACCTGAGTGAAGAAAAAGACATGATAAAAAATACCAACCTCAATTTCAGTTAAGGTGCTGCCATTTTCTTGCTTGTAGTACGGCCTTTGGTAAATGATTGATTTTCCACAAGCTAAGTGTCATTGATATAAAATGGGATTATTAACATGTTTTTTGGGATCAGTGTTAAAAGATGTAATTGAAGCTAAGATTTGTTGGGTCATGCCAGTAATCCTAGCTACCCAGGATGCCGAGATTTGGAGGACTGAGATTTTGAGACCAGTTGAGAAGAAAAAAAGTATATTTGAGACTCAATCTCCAAAATTAATGAACAAAAAACAGGGCTGGACATGTGGCTCAAGTAGTAGAGCACTAGCTTAGTGTGAACTCCTGAGTTCAAACCCTGGTACTGCCCCCTCAAAATTCAATGTAATAAATGTAATAAATCACTAACACAATGTCTTTTATTTATGAGGCAATATAGGAGTAATTTCTAATGTTCACAAGAATTGCTTTATTAGTAGTTTTGTGATAAGACCATTAGTATCCTTACGTTTTACCTTCATCTATAGAAGAGGAAAAAGTCCACCAAAACTGTAGACTTGTATGTGTATGTGTGTTACTTGGTACATGGTTAGCTCAAAATAATGGCAGCTTGGGGCTGGGAAGTTGGCTCAGTGGTAGAGCGCTTGCCTTGCGTGCCTGAGGCCCTGGGTTCGATTCCTCAGTACCATATAAGCAAAAAGAAAAAAAAAGCCGGAAGTGGCGCTGTGGCTCAAGTGGTAGAGTGCTAGCCTTGAGCTGAAGAGCTGAGGGACAGCACTCAGGCCCAGAGTTCAGGCCCCACAACTGGACCAAAAAAAAAAATAATAATGGCAGCTTTATTTGAAACACAATCCCAGCAGTGAATACTAATGCCATTTATTATTGATCTGCTTCTTAAATTTTCCTAGAGGCAAGAGTGCTTTTTTTTATCTGATGGCAAATAAGAGCTAATGGCTTTTATTAATAAAAGAGGAGGAAATGGGAAATACTCAGTAGGGATTTAGCTCTCATGCTTTATGGAAAAGGATCATAAATGGGGATAATAAGTATTTGCTTTCTTCAAAGAAATGCTCTTTTTTGTTTTAAAGTGCTTTAAGGCAACAAAACACAAAACTAAATCACAAAGATCTAGTGATTTAGCATTGTGCAAAAAGATCTTACCATTTCAGCCATTTAAGCCTTTTCTGTCATGTATTTAGTGTTTTTAGGAAATAGCTCTAGCCCTCATTTATCTGTATATTCAGTAATACAGTTCCAGAAATTTCCAGTGTTAGCTAATTACCATCCTAATGGTAACACTGTGCGTGAATGCTTAGAGACCAGTATAATTTATCATGTTCCATGCCTTTTTTTCTTTTACCATCCAGTGTGTTTACTTGTAGATTAATAGGCACAATTTAGTTACAACAAATGAGGGAAACTATGTAAACTATATTTCTTTGTGTTTGACTTACTTCACTTAATATAGTTTTATATAGTTTTTTCCAAGTCTTTCCATTTATTTACAAAAGGCATAATAACATTCTTTCTGATAGATTTGTAGAATTGTAATATTTATATACCACATTTTTGTTTTTATTATTTTTATTGTCAAGGTGATGTACAGAGGGGTTTCAGTTACATAAATAAGGTAATAGTACATTTCTTGTCAACCTTGTTACCCCTTCTCTCAATTTTCACCTACTTTCATGCCCCCTCCAGTCTTCCCCCCAAGTTGTACAGATCATTTCCAATGTATTGTATTGTGTATATTGTGGTTGCATTGGTTCCCCCTTGTCCTTTTTCTCACTATTCTGTTCCCCTTCCTTTCCCTAATTCAAATAAACCTATATACAATACCAGGGTATACAAATAAAACACAGTAACAACAGAGGATATACTATAGGGGGAAGAACACACAAAATAAACAAAAAATCATATAGTACATTAAACAACAACAACAAGACAAACAAAAACCTCTTGTGTCCATGTCTGGGAGTTCATTTCACTTAGCCTCATCTTTTATAGTCATATGTACATAGCTATTGAGCTATTCTGCTAAGATTATATTATCCTAGGCATATACTAATTATTTCAAGTAATGGAGGCCATGAAGCTGGGTGCAGATAGCTCATGCCTGTAATCCTAGCTATTTAGGAGGCTGAGATCTGAGGATCATGGTTCAAAGCCAGCCTGGGCAGGAAGGTCCACAAGACTCTTATCTTCAGTTAACCACCAGAAACCAGTGGTGTTGTAGCTCAAGTGGTAGAGTATCCGCCTTGAACAGAAAAGCTCAGGGACAGTGTCCAGAGTTCAAGCCCCATGACTGACCCACACCTCCCCCAACAAAAAAAACAAATTGAGATTCCACATCGCCCCAATTAGAATGACCATTATCAAGAAAACTAATAACAGATGCTGGAGGGTTGTAGCCCAAAGAGAATGCTACTATACTGTTGGTAGGAATGTAAACTTGTTCATCCACTCAGGAAAGCAGTATAGAGGTTCCTCAAAAGACTAAACAAAGAGCTTCCCTATGACTCAGAAATCCCACTCCTGGGCATTTACCCAAATTACCACAAACAAAATCACAGTAAAGCTACCAGCACAACCATGTCCATTGCAGCATTATTTACCATAGCTAAGATATGGAACCAACCCAGATACCCCCTCAGTAGATGAATAGATCAAGAAAATGTCACACACACACACACACACACACACACACACACACAATGTTGTTATATTTCCTTGGTATATATGACACTAATTTATTACTTAGAGAACTTTAGATGATTGGGAAGTTACAGCATACTACCTCTTTTCAGCAAATAATTTTCGAGCAAATGTCCACCATTCTAGAAAGGACTATCAACATAAAAATGTGCATAAAATTACTTTTGTGATCTTAAATGTTTCCAAAGGAAAGAGAGTTAAGGAACATAGGAGAAAGTATTTTGAGGTGCTGGAAATTGAATCCACAATCTGGCACATATTGGACAAGCACATTACCACTGAGCTAATCATGACTAACCTGGGGAAAGCATTTTGAAAAGAGATATTAAAACATTAGAAATATAGTGTTATTTGTATGTATGAACACCTACTCAAACTCTTAGCAAAAGTAGAAAGTAAAAGAAAAAGAAGAGCATGTCAAACACAACTGCCAGCAGTGGAACATGCGGCACTTTATCATCTTCTGGGTTGCTTTATTTGGAAGAGTCGGCCCTGTGGTTAGTTATTTTGGGCCCCTAAAGCATCGAGGAGGGCACATGCTACAAAGAGATGTAGACATCCTGGTGGCAGATTTGTACATTGTATTCCCAAATCTTTCAACAAAAGAGAAATTTAGCAGAGTTCAAAGGAGGGTTTTTGTTTTAATAGCTATAAGATAGATACAAAAATGTTCATTGATCTTAGGGTAGAAATTAAGCTATGCCAAAACCATTTCTCTTTGGTAAGTCAAATATCAAGGCAGTGTTTTGGTTGAATGCTAATCTGCTAAACAGTTCATATACTATGGTCATAATTCACTAATTTCATAAAGGAAACTATTCATAAGGAAAGTCTGTGATTTTAAACATCAGAAGTTTCTTCAAAAATACTTTCTCTGAAGGCAGGGTCATGGCAAGAGATGGTTTGACATGGTTGTGGGGCAGTCTGTTCCACAAAGCAGAAAGGCTTTGGCTAGCAAACTTACAATAGATTTCAGACCGTGGTCCAAATGTCAGTTTAGAAGGGGAAGCAGGTTATTAAACAAGTTGGTCCAGGCAGAGGCACCTCTTGACATAAGTATTTAAGAAGTAAAGCAGCTTTTTCATTCATAATGTTAATGAAAGAAAAATCCTAGGACTTGCTCTGCACAGATTAATGGGCTGCTATATTTTGAAGTTGTTGACAGTTTGTTTTGGCACTTCAAGAAGCAGTATAGCATTCATGCACTGTAAATTATGAGAGATTAGTGATCATGCAATTTAGAGTGAGCTAATGGGGTGTTTGTGTCAGAGCACTTAATTTATGCAATCATGTTCCCAGCACTAAGTAAACATGCCAGCTTTGGGAAACTCCATACATGAATCCAGGGGGTGATCAAGGCAGTAATAGAGCCCGTAGAGACATGGATTACCTTTCATGTTTTAATTTCACCAGGGCATTTGAGGTCCATGAGCAGAAGCTGTTCTCTAGCATCTGTCAGAAAAACCCATGTGTTTTGTTTGGTTGACTCTGTGTGTGTGTGTGTGTGTGTGTGTGTGTGTGTGTGTGTGTGTTTAAAGAACATAAGAAAGTTATGAAGCATGAGGACATGCCCAACAGCTGGACTCCAGCCTTTTCTGGGCGAAGCCCCTTCTTCATACTCATGAATGTAGTTTTGCCCAAGATCAAATTCTCATGTTTGATGATTTCAGTATCTAGAAGATTTTTTTAAGGATAAGAATTGGGTCATTCATTGAACATAAGACTATTAACATCATTTAAAAATTCCCCAACTACTATCGCACTACATTTGGCCTTCCTACTCAAGGAAATGGCACTCAAATAGTTCTTATTGTCTCTAATTTTGTAATTCTAATTCTGTAAGACTGTTTAACATTGCATAGTATTTTCTGTGTAGCTTTATGTCTATTTTGTTCATTTATAAAGAAGGAATCACTAATCTGATATGTTCATATCCTTTTATATACATTTATAGATGTTATTGCCAAATAAGTTCACATTGAGGATTGCTCTGATGGTAAACGATGGTAGCCCCAATGCTGACAAGGGCAGTAGAGGTTGTGATATGAGGTGGATACATCTGCATACATGTTATAGACAGGGTTGGGATCATTGTCTGCTCAATTGGCTGTCATGTGTGGGAGAAATAGAGTGCAGGCCTCTCTGAGGCTTACCTAAGCACCTAGAATGAGTACAATGGAGGAGACAGACAGAAGCCAGTGGAAAGATTAAGAGGAGAGTTTGGGTATATTGGGTTTGAGACAAATACTATGCATTTAAGTGAAGATGCTGATTACAAATTTGCATTTAAGTGTCTCAGATATAGGGGAGAATCACTGAAATCATTTGAATTACATTTTCATTGTTGATTATATTGATTACAATAAAGGTATTCAGATGTTATAGACCTCTCATGTATTTCATTCCTCCTACTGGATTCAGGACCCTTGGGGAGCAAATGTGTATAATGAAAATATCACTTTTATCACAGAAAAATTAACTAACATGAATCTGGTTAAGGGGACTTTGCTAATTTCTGTATCTCAGTGCTAGAGTCATCTGCAGTCCTCTCTCAGACATGCTGAAAGATGGTAGAGAAAGTAGACCAGACACCCTTGATTTGTAGGCACAGAATCCAATAGATGGGGCCTGGTTTTTCTTTTGTTCATTACTGGCCAATTTGAAAGGAATGAAGTGGTATTCTAGCCAAATGTCTTCCTATGTAAATATAAAGAATGAGTATTTCTCTCCTTAACAGCCAGATATTCTCCTTAATGGTTGTAATTGTATCCCTTGAAATATTCTGGTCCTCATTGTCAGTCACAGATTTTTTTTCTTCTGTTGTTTTCCTGGGTGCACTGACAACATTTAATTAAGTCCAAGTCCACTCTAGGGCTTGGAATTTACCCCCTATTCCATCTCAGTCCCCACTGAAGTCGAATTATGTTGTTCATCCAGACGTTTTCACTAAAATGCAAAAGCAGCATAAAGATGCTCCAATAAGAAAATGCCAACAAGAGAGTTGTTTTAGTATAGATGAATTTCAGTACAGATATTATTCATTATGCATTTCCAAGAGAGAAGTTTAAGATTCTCCAAATTCTGTAGACTAAACTGTGTTCCTGAGAAATTAAAGTTCACAATCAATGTCTTTTGTATAAATGGATTAAATTTTAGTCTAAATCCCTAATAGAACCATTCTCCAATTTCTAATTTAGGCTCAGTAATGAGGCTTTTCTGTGTGTTCTGGAAGAATTCAAGGTTTTCTAGTATCTGCAGTCCTAACTGCACTCTAGGGGATTGAACAATGGCTGCTTTAAGACCTTAAATTTTGGATTCATTTTTCATGTCCCCAAATTCTAAAGAATTTGATGTCAATTATCAAACCAATAACAAAACTGAAAAAAAGAGTCAGCTCTTGGATCTAGAATCTCTATTCCAAGGAAAATCAAGAGTTCTTTTATTGCTAAAGGCCACAAGATTATCTTCGTGGTAACAAGGGGAAACAATGCAGATAGAACAAAACTATTACCCTGTGGTCATGATTGATGTCCACATCACCACATTGTCTGAAATCCATGAATTTATACCCACTTGGGAGAAATCTTCCTTCATGAAGGTGATTATGACAGTGTTTTACCTTAACTAGGGAGAACTCTGTCTGTGCATATTGACTCTGCTCTTGTGATGGGAAAATTTGAGAGCTAAAAAGTCACATTTGCTTACCTTTCCCACTCAATAGTTAAAAACCTTTTTATTGCATTTTTCTGTGTTCTGACACTATTCCTTGTGGGAAGTATCCCAACAGCTTATACAATTTTTTTTGCAGGTAGGCATTGTGCTTTTATTCATAGTGACATCTTTTTCTATGACATTTCTTGGGCCTGTGAAACGTGCCCCATAGTTGCGGTTACCATATTTTCTGTTTATTTGTTTCAGCTGAAGATTCCTAAACTGAAGTTGTGGTTGGGACTTGGATCTCTCAAGATGTAACAAGGCTGAGGAGCTCTGCCATATGTTCTTCTCCAAAGCCTAGCTTTTACTCAGCTTGAATTTTCCAGCCATTGAATGATTTGAGTTCCTTCAAAGGCAGTAGAAATATTTCCTTCTTCCACATATTTTTCTGCTATTTCTGATACTTGTGTGTAGGGTTTCATTTCCCAGCGTGTGTTTAACAGTTGAACATTGTTAAAATATTTTTCCCTTCCTTTTTCAGTATATACACAACAGGCACAGTTTTCTGGAATGAATGGTGTACTTTTTCTTTGTCTTTAATTTCTGACTTAGATTTATTTTTCTGAATATGAAGACTATTAATTGAGGCCCAATATTCATTATTTCCTTTTATTTTAATAACAGTGTTTCAAGTTGTAGTTGGACACCTTACTGTGCCACATCCCTCCTTGCAATGTGACATTACCAAAGTTAGAGCCAATGAGGTATGAGTAGAAGTTAGACAAGACTTAAAGGAAAACACCTAATAGGTATATGTGTCATTCTTCCTTCCTTTATTTAGTATGTCTACATATCAACCAAAGCTCCAGAAACTCAGATTATGAGAACTACAACCATATTTTAGGGCTGGCAAAGCTGTGATCTGGAAGCAGTCAGTAGCCCAAAGACTCTGTGAAATAGAGCCACTCCGAAATCTTCTGGATTTCCTGTTTGTCAGAAGTCAATTAGTACTTATGATCTTTTAAGTGCTTTATAGCTCCACGAGCCTTAGCTGTTTCTTTCTTTCTTTTTTAATAAGTTTTTTATTATGAAAAATGCTGTACAGAGGGGTTACAATTACATGAGCACGGTAATGAGTACATTTCTTATCAAGCATTATTGCCTCCTCCTTTGTTTCCCCTTTTCATCTCTTCCCATCCACCCTCCCCCAACTCCCACCCGATCCTCCCCACCCCCCACCAAAGTTGTAAAGTTCATTTTTCAATATAATGACTTGTACATCTCATTGTTGCAATGGGTCCACCTGTATCCCTATTTAAATGATTTGTTTTTCCCCTTCCCCTCCACAAATTATACCAACATCAAATACAGTGAAAATGGGTTATACTGCGAGGGAGGGACATACAAAGCAACAAAGAAATCACATGGTACCTTATAATACATTAGAAACAATAGTAAGAAAGAATAAAAACACTTGTGGGTCTATCGTGGGTTTCATTTCATTTAACTTCACCTTATCTGGTCATATGTATATAGCTTTTGATCTTTTCTACTTATCCCAGACATATATAGATATTGCAAATAAGGGAAACCATGGGACCTTGTTTCTTTGGGCCTGGCTTACTTCACTTAGTATAATTTTTTCCAAGCCTTTCCATTTCCTAACAAATGGGGCAATGCCATTCTTTCTGATGGAGGCATAGAATTCCATTGTGTATATATAGCACATTTTCTTGATCCATTCATCTACTGAGGGGGCATCTGGGTTCATTCCATATCATAGCTATGGTAAATAATGCTGCAATAAACAAGTTGTGCTGGTAGCTTTAGAACAGCCTTGTTTGTGATTGTTTGAGTAAATGCCAAAGTCGGATTGCTGGGTCATAGGAGAGCTCTATGTGGAGTCTTTTGAGGAACCTCCATACTGCTTTCCAAAGTGGTTGAACAAGTTTACATTCCCACCAACAATGCAGTAGGGTTACCGTCTGTCCACATCCCCTCTAGCATCCATTGTTATTAGAGTTCTTGATTATAGCCATTCTAACTAGAGTGAGGTGGTATCTCAATGTTGTTTTGATTTGCATTTCTTTTTTGACTAGGAGGTTGAGTATTTCTTCATGTGTCTATTGGCCATCCTTCTTTCCTCTTCAGCGAAGTTTCTCTAAGTCTTTAGCCCACTTATTTATCGCGTAGTGGTTTCTTTGAGGATTTGTTGTTGGGGGACTTAATTTTTTGAGTTCCAGTTCCTTGTCCGTTGTATGGCTAGTGAAGATCTTCTCCCAATCCATGGGCTTTCTACTGATCTTGCTAGCTATGTCCTTTGCCATGCAGAAGCTCTGCAATTTCATGCAGTCCCATTTGTCCAATCTTTCTTTGATTTGTTGTGTTTCTGAGTCTCTTTTAAGAAAATTTCGTCCTGTGCCAAGGAGACATAGGGTTTCTCTTATTCTATCCTGTAATGTTTTCAGAGTGGCTGCTTTGACTCCGAGGTCTTTGGAGTTGATGCTGGTACAGGGTGAGATATAAGGATCTAGCTTTTGTTTTCTACAAGTGATTAACCAATTTTGCCAGCACCATTTACTGAAGAGGCTGTCTTTCTTCCATTCTATTTTTTTTTAGCTCCCTTATCGAAGATTAGATGGCTATAGGTCTGTGGGTTCATTTCTGGATTTTCAATTCTATTCCATTGGTCCTAAGGTCTGATCTTGTGCCAGTATCAAGCTGTTTTGATTACGATGGCTTTGTAGTAGAGCTTGAAATTTGGTATTGATATTCCTCCAGCACTGTTCTTTCTGTTAAGCATCGTTTTTGCTATTCCGGGTCTTTTATTGTTCCATATGAATTTTTGGATTGCCTCTTCTATTTCCTTGAAGAATGAGGTTGGAATATCAATAGGTATCACTTTGAATTTGTAGATAGCCTTGGGAAGTACTGCCATTTTCATGATGTTGATCCTTCCAATCCAGGAGCATGGAAGTTTTTGGCCACTTTCTAAGTTCTGTTTTGATTTCCTTTTTCAGGTTTTTCAAGTTTTCATCATAGAGGTCCTTCACTTCTTTGGTTAAGTTAATTCCTAGGTATTTAATTTTTTGTGGGGCTCTTACGAATGGAGTTGCTTTCCTGATTTCAGCCACGCTTTTCTCATTGTTGGCATATAGAAAAGCCATTGAGTTTTGAGGGTTAATTTTTTTTGGGGGGTCCGGTCATGGGGCCTGAACTCTGGGCCTGGGCACTGTCCCTCAGCTCTTCAGCTCAAGGCTAGCACTCTACAGCACCCCTTCTGGCTTTTTTCTTTTTGCTTATGTGGTGCTGAGGAATCGAACCCAGGACCTCAGGCATGCAAGGCAAGTGCTCTACCACTGAGCCACTTTCCCAGCCCTTGAGGGTTAATTTTATACCCTGCTACTTTGCCAAAGTTTTGAATCAGCTTGAGTAATTGGGCAATAGAGTCCATGGGATTCTTTAAATACAAGATCATGTCATCTGCAAAGAAGGAGAGATTTACTTTATCTTTCCCTATTTGGATCCCTTTTATGTTTGCATCTTGTCTTATTGCTGTATCTAGGCATTCTAATACTAAATTGAAGAGAAGTGGAGAGAGTGAATGCTTGTAATTTCTTTTAACTAGCCTTCTTTCCTTTCCTTTACCAGTATCATGGATTCTCTTTTTAATTAGTAAGAGCCACTGCTGGGCTAAAGACTTAAAGAGAAACTTCTCTGAAGAGGAAATAAGAATGGCTAATAGACACATGAAGAAATGGTCAACTGCTCTAGCCATAAAAGAAATGCAAATCAAAACAACATTGAGATACCACCTCACTCCAGTTAGAATGGCAAAAATCAAGAACTCTAATAACAACAGATGCTAGAGAGGATGTGACCAAAAGGGAAACTTACTGCATTGTTGGTGGTAATGTAAACTTGTTCAACCACTCTGGAAAGCAGTATGGAGGTTCCTCAAAAGACTCCACATAGAGCTCTCCTATGACCCAGCAATCCGACTTTGGCATTTACCCAAACAATCACAAACAAGGCTGTTCTAAAGCTACCAGCACAACTTGTTTATTGCAGCATTATTTACCATAGCTATGATATGGAATGAACCCAGATGCCCCCTCAGTAGATGAATGGATCAAGAAAATGTGATACACACACACACACACACACAATGGAATTCTATGCCTGTGTCAGAAAGAATGGCATTGCCCCATTTGTTAGGAAATGGAAAGGCTTGGAAAAAATTATATTAAGTGAAGTAAGCCAGGCCCAAAGAAACATAGGTCCCATAGTTTTCCATATGTGCAATAACTAGTATATGTCTAGGAAAAGCAGAAAAGGTCAAAAGCTATGTAGATATGCCCATATAAGATGATCTTAAATGAAATGAATCCCAAGATAGGGACACAACTTGTTTTTCCTTTTTTGTTTTGTTTTTAATGTATCTAAAATGTACTATGTGATTTTTTTTATTTGATATGTTCCTTCCCCATGGTATAACCCATTTTCACTGTATTTGATGTCAGTGCCTGCATCTTGTATATACATTTTTCTAATTTGGGGAGGGGAAGGGAAATGGCAAAATGCTGAAACAAGGATACAGATTGAACCATTGGAACAATGATATATACAAGATACTATGTTGAAGACGAACTTTACAACTTGGGAGGGAGTGGGGAGAATTAGGGAGGTGGAAAGGGAAGGGATGGTAGGGGAAAAACAAAGGAGGTAACAGTGCTCGATAGGAAATGTACTCATTACCTTACTCATGTAATTGTAACCCCTCTGTACACTAATTTTACAATAAAAAGGCATAAAAAAGAGACGCTGCTGACTATATCATATCCAGATTTTCTTTCAAGAAATTCTCTTCCCATTATTTTCCTACATTCTGTGGGTGCAAGGCAAGATTTATTTTTAGCATTAGACTTCTATATTACAAAAGTTGTATGCTTCAGAAAGGGAATTGATACATTTTATGAAATGTGCCTTGTAGGCTTTAATCTTATGACATTTACAACAAATATTACCTAAGCTAAACTTTGTTTAGACTATTTTAAGTAATGTTGGGGTTTGTTTAGTTGTCTCCACAAAGGTAGGTCTGAAGGGAATTTTGCATGGAATCACAATTCAGTTATTATTGTGTATGTTAAGTTTTTTAATATCCTTTAACTCTGTCTCAGAACTGATGACTTACTCTTCCTTTTGACTTGACTTTGATTTGCTTTTAGTACTTTCACCAGTTTTGTATGAAATTGTTCTATAAAATTAATGAAGATTCATATTCTTTTAGATCCCAAGTATAATCCTTTATAGGTCCCAAATTTAATTCTTAGTGGTTGTTATTTATCTTTTAGACCATTTAAAACAGAAATTACAGGAGTAAGAACAAACAGATCATGGATTTAACAGCGTTTGCATTGTCAAAGTGTAATACTTAAAAAAAACCTTTGATGACTCTTATTTTTGTTGAGCAGGTGATTCCCCTCTTTTTTCCTACAGTAATTATATATATATATATTATTTTTATTTTTAGATTTATAAACACAACTAGGATGATGATTTTAGTGACTATTAATACATTATTTATTTTTTCCAATTACTTTTGTGTACGAAGCTGATCTAGCGTTTTTCATGTGTAAACCAAATAAATTTTGATACATGAATATTATAAAGATGAAAGACTATGCATCCTCAGAGTGTGACAGTATAGTCCAAGCTCTTGTGAAATAATGTAAGGTGAGGCCTTGACTGTTAGATGATTAACTGAGTGAAAATGCTGTATTTTCTTATGGCCAAACACTGTTGTAAGAAGTACTTTATTGAATCACTTCACAGCAACCTTATTAAGTATGGAGTCAACACCCCCATTTATAAAGGGGGAACTGAAGTACATAGAGGCTCAGTGAAAAGAGTAGTAAGATATAACCCAAGTCTTATAATACTTCTGAAATAATATTTTGGAAATGGAAGATAGATTTTATTGGGGTGCTCTGTAGCCTAGATCTTTTGGATCTGTGCACTACAAGAGTGCACATGTATAACAAGGCCTTTGTTCTCATTCATCTTTGAGTAGGCTTCTCAGAGTCCATGAACAGGTGCCTCTGTTTACCCCAGTGTATTGTAAATATTGCTGTCTTTCATATGACGTGAAAATGATTGGGAACTACTGGTTTACTCTGTTAATATTAAATCTCAGGATACTTTAGAGGTTGAGTTGATCCAACATTTGTTTTTAAACCTTATCACTATAATTTTAAAAGCAAATAGTTCAAGAGTTTTGTACCTTTCTGTGACTTTTTTCAGAATCAGGAGAAAAGCTCCTAAGAGGGAGGCTGGATGGATAAAGGAAAGGCATAAAAAGGAATAAGAGCCAGAGTAGGAAGTGTGAATAAGAAGAAGTCCAAGTGGAAGTATTGCTTTCAATTAATTCATTAAAAATATTTATTCCTTCCCTACTATTCAATGAGTACTTCTTAGGAAGATAATAAGGTAGTTAATATTGTAGACATTGGTTTTTATTCTTTCCCAACTTAGAGTATACAGGAAATATGGATGTGGAAACAGCCATCATAAATGTAATTAATGCTGTGAAAAGTGAAACATGTTTCTGGGGATCCTTCCCTAAATCTCTTGCTTCCTCTTTTCTTTTTATTTCTTTTTGTATTTCAAGTATTTATTAGCTTAACTAAAAATCATGGTTAATTCATGACAATTACACATATTTATGGGGTACAGTGTAGTAGTTCAACACATGCACAATGTGCTATGTGATGCTGGATCACCACTTTTCTTTAGAAATATGTGAATCTGAGGGCTCTCTCCTAGACTCCCTTACCACTCTGTTCAAAGATACTATGTCCATTCACTATATAAAACTGTTTTCCAAATATACTTCTCCTGTTCCATCTCGGTCCTGAGGTTTATGCTGATGCATTCACCTGCCTGTTGTAACTTTACCCCACCTGAGGTTTTGTTGTCATGTCATGCTCAACTTGACCAAAAATGAAGTTATTTTTTCCAAGTGTGTTTTCTTTTTCTCTTAAACTATTTCCAATGTTGATGGATGGCAATGCTGCCCACCAGTTTCTCAGGCAAAAGCTTAGAAGTTGTTGAAGACACCTCTACCACCCTCAGCTTCTGTCTCTAATCAGCGTGTATTTTTATCTAGGGATTTTTCTTCATTCCTGTTTTCTTATTTCAGCCATCACATGTTCCTTCTGTATGTCTGAAGTTAACTTTAGGGTTTCTGACATAGTTCTATATTTTTAGTCTTATTGCTCTTAATACAGACTGTCAACTATGCCTGTGTTAAGAAATGTATTAAAATTTTTTCTCATGATACAATATGGAGTTACTTTTTTATGTCATGTTACTGGCATTGGAAAAAAAAACCCTCTGCTTTCTTTTAGGGCTTAGATTAAGATACTTACCAAAAATGAATTACATTCCTCTAAAAGTCATGTTATTAAGGTCATTTCTGTATATATTTACTTTTGGTCTACTTGATCTTTTTGAGTAGAGACAGGTGAAATAAAAATTTGACTTTTGATAGCTTTTTTATTCTCATATTGATTCTATTTTTCCACATGAGCTTCAGCAGTGAGAATTCTCTGTGTTGGAAATTACGTTTGTAATTACTTTCAGTCTTTCTTCTTTTGTCAAGCCAATAAAAGTTATCCTTACAGGACTATTCCACATATAGAATCTGTTGAGCTTATTCTAGAAAGACTTCTAGGGCAGAGTGTGTGTGGTTCCCTTTTGTCTGCTATGAGTCTTTCTTATAGTCCATCAACAAACATGCCATTTTGGGAAATGAGGGCTTGGTGAGGTTCCCTCAAAAAAAAAATCCCTCCTGTTTTGGAGAATATCTCTGTGTTTTCTTATCTGAGTTGGTGTTGGTGATCTGGTCATTCATCTCCTTTGGAATGCCTCTGCCCTTGACATTCACTATGTCTGGGAGACTTTGCCCTATACTGTGGTTATCTGCAACTTTTTGAAATGATGTTGGTTTTATTTTTCATTGTTTCTGATTTGGTAATAATTTTTAAAGGACAGAAGTAGCTTCTTGTCTCATTAATCCTCCTAAATCCTATTGCCATGGAGCTGTCTTCTCTATCTTTAGACTTATCTTTTCCAATTTACCCTCAACATTGCTTTAAGAATGAACTTTGTATATCAAAGGTCAACTCATTGCCCCTGATTGCTTAAAGCCCATCAGTGATTCTCCAAAGACCAGCAAGTTAGTGCTTTAACTCCTCAGCATGGCATACAATGTTCACTCTTATGAAAATATTTAGTCTAATGTCCTATCTCAGTCCTTCACAACATATATATTACCTTAAACTATTTTTAGTTTTCGCATTGTCCCATTCTTTTTACTTCAAACATTTCAAGCTGGCCAGGAGCCCAGATGGAACATTTTGTTGTATAGTCTCTATGTCAAGCTAAGATCTCATTCATAGTCCTTGTTCATGTACTCAAACAGCAGCCACGTCCAGCAGCACTTCTGTGCTCTTTTACTTACTCACTTAATCAATACATATTTACTGAGTGTTTACTGAGCCGCAGGCCTCTCAAGGTGTTTGGTGTACATAATGATTGAAACAGAGAGAGGATCTGCTCTCTGAGATATGTACAGATAGAATATATTGTGAATGGTGGTAAGTATGTTCATTAACACGTGAAATCCTCAAATTGTTCTATTCCCAAAGTGCATGAGATATAGGTAGTTTTAGTAGATATTTGCTAAACAAGTGATTAATTAATAAATCCCAAGAAAGAAGTGCTTTCAGTAATCTAGGTGAAAAGATATCCATCCATTCCTCATGGAAACCAAGGGAAATATGGATGAATTTTTGGCATTTCTGACTTGTGTTTGATTATGGAAGGTGTTTCTTGAAGCTAAGCTTTCTCTATTGATCTACTTGATCAGTATGGGTCAATTGAGAGAATATAAAGGAGAGAGATGGATGTTGAGTTGTTTTAAATTCTGCAGCACATTCAGTTGAACATATTTTTGTTAATTTCTTTTTTTTTTTTTACTTTTTTTTTTTTGTTGGTCATGGGGTTGTAACTCAGGGCCTATGCTTTGTCCCTTAGCTCTTTTTGCTCAAGTCTAGCACTCTACTACTTTGAGTCACAGCGCTACTCCCAGTTTTCTGGTGGTTAATTGGAGATAAAAGTCTCACAGACTTTCCTGCCTGGGCTGGCTCAGAACTCTGATCCTTAGATTTCAGCCTACTTAGTAGCTAGGAATACAGGCGTGAGCCACCAGAGCCCCACTTCAGTTGGACATTTATATTTATATATATATGTATATTTTTATTTTATAGGATATTAAGGTTGGAATTTCAGCTGACACATCATGATAGAGCCTGTGTGATATTCCAAAAGGATTAAAAATATTAAACTTGCAAATATATTCAAGGGTTCAGAGTGAAAAGAGCACATTTGTAAGAATTAGCTTTTGTAAGATAAAACACTAATGCAAATTTCCCCAGTTCTCTCTTCCCTCTGTTTGAGAAGGTGGTTAGGGCTAGCCCAATACAGAGTGAATACAGGGCTTCCCTTGGACCATAGGGAGGATTTGCTTTGTATTTGGAGATGGGCACACATGGTTTTGGTGACTGGCATAATCCTGAGAAAGCAGAAGCAGTGCATAGTGACTGGAGGAGTATAAGTCACAGCATTCTTCCTGTGATGGTGTCCCTGGGACCATGTGTACAACTTGTGTGAGAATGGCAGCCTTGAGTGTTTTAGGAAAAAAATCCTGACTAAGCACAGCTCCTTGGGGCACCGTGTCCTCAGTGGCACAAAGGTAGGGGAATTGCTTCCCATGTCATGGGAGTTCACAGTTTGAGAGACCAAAATGGGGATCTTTTGATAGTAATCTGAGAGTAGGAGCCAGCTCAGCTGTTAGCATCTGGCAGGCTCACAAGGTGCGAAGACCTTCCACAGTGGCCAGGTACCATTGCTTCCTGTCCTTGGTACCTCCTGGTCATCTTCACCAGGGAACAACAAAAGAGCTAGGTCCTAATTTCCTGACTCCCATAGCAATTGCACCAAAGGCTTCAGGCAGGGAAGACAAGCCTTTTGACCATGTGATCTGAAAAGCCTTGAGGGCACGAAGCTTTCATCAGAGGTAAGGCGAGGGTGATCTCTGCACAAGGAGAATGTCTAAGGGGACAGCGGGACATCAGTAGAACTGCACAGGATTATATCCTAGCAGTGCTGCCCGTTTGCGTTCTAACTACATGCATAGTGAGAAGTGGTCAGCTTATAGATGATGGTCCTAGTCTGAGATTGCTGGGAATGGATTTTGGAAAAAGGTGAAAATAGGGTTTTCTTTAGTGCTGAGATTTGCCATTCTTCATCTCGTAAGGAGGAGGACGTGGCAAGTGAGCTCTTGTCAGTGGGGAGGGTAAGACTCAGGGGAGAGAGATACCATGGAAACCAAGAATCAGGAAAACTTAATTTTGGGGCTATGTGTGTTAAAAGCTTATTTTATTACAAAAAATTAAACTTTATTCAATTAGGGCTAACCTTAACTATTAACTTATTAACATAATTTAGGTGCCAAGTGGATTTTTTAAATAAAGACTAAATAAATACTCCAAACTTGAAACAAAAGCTAGAAAAAAGAATGACATTTTTATTAGCTAACTGACTAATGATTGTATTTTTCTCTGTGGTTTTTGATGGCTTATTGATGGCCTCCCTTCTTTAGGTTGTTTTATTATTGAATATAGCTCATGCTTTCTTTCCTTTAGAATGGTTAATTGGTTCATATCTTATTTTTATTATTGAGAATTTAGAAAAACTCCTTTCAGCTTTATCAATCATTATTGGCGATAAGAATAATTTAGGATTGTTGTCCAATTTGGGAAAAGTTTTTGTAAAAGTTTTCTTTCACTGGTGAAATTCTAAGATTTCAGAGAGCCACAAGCTCCTTGACTTTTCTTCCACTGAAGGTAGAGGTAGGGGTCCTGTCCCTCTTGAATCAGGGAAAAATGTTCTCATTTCAATCAATAACCTGTGCTGGAAATATTACTAGTAAGGCTGAATCAAAAAGTCAATACAATTTTCTACTGGGATGCTGGAAAGCTTGCCTGTTGATCTCTGAGCCTCTGTGTAAGAGATCTAACTACATAAAGGCTTTGTGCTCTGAGGAAGGCACTCGGTGGGACCATGAGTGAGTATGTGTGAATTATCTAGCTTGACAATCTCTGTAATCTCAGTGCTAGATGTAGACAGTAAAGAAGCCTCCTGCTTATTCTGGCTCCCAGTCAGTTGAATCTTTTTACCTGAGGCCCTGAGCTTGACTGAGATAAGTCATTCTTTTTGTTTGTATTCAGATTTCTTTTTTTTTTAATTTAATTTTATTGTCAAGGTGATGTACAAAAGGGTTACCGTTACATATGAGTACATTTCTTATTGAACATTGTTATTCCCTCCCTCATTCTCCCACTTTCCCTTCCCTGACTCCCCTTCCCTACCAAGTTGTAAAGTTCATTTCCAACATAGTGTCTTGTGAGTGTCTCTGTTGCATTGGTTCACCCTTTGTCCTCTGTCTCACCATTTTGTTGTTTCCCTCTTCTTCCCCAAATCAAAATAAATATATAAGACACAGGGTACCAAACTGAAAAACTGGCATTGGGATAAACCAAAGGGGAAAAAAGCAATGAAGGAAAAAAAGAAATAGTACATTAAAAACATAGTACATTAAAAACAACAACAACAAAGACCTCATTTCCATATCTTGGAGTTCATTTCAAAATGTGGTATATATACACAGTGAAATTCTATGCTTCTACCAGAAAGAATGACATTGCCCCATTTGTAAGGAACTGGAAAGACGTGGAAAAAATATGTGAAGTAAGCCAGACCCAAAGAAACATAGGATAGTACTAGCAGAGGATCACAATAGCTCAATAGCTATGTATATATGACCATCTAATATGTTCAGATTTCTAATACTTATATAATACTGTTTCACACCAGTGAGTTTTTAGTGGTTCTGAAGATTTATTTTTTTAAACACAAGAAACAATAGCTTCACCTGTACCTAACCTTTTTTCAAATTCTCCCTGCTTTTGCAGTTAATCCACAGCGAGACAAAGTCACACATATGTATATTATCTTGTTTCAAGAAGCATTATGTGATTATGTCACTGTATTATATGAAATAATGAACACACCAGTGAGTTTTAAGATGACTTGTTACAGAACAATAGATAACACGAAGAGGTGTTAATGTTACATTGCTGGAATGATTGTCCATCAACTAGTTGAGTATCAATATTTTTCTGCCCTACAGTGGTATGTAAGGCCTGGTTAGGTTATTTTTTATAGAAATTTGCTTTTCCTCTCAAATCAGCAGGAGACTAATAAAAGTGAGCTCTGATGCAATGGAGCAAAACCATTTCAGGCTGAAGGAAGAGGCTGGGCAAAGAATTGGTCTAGCTCAGGTGAGGGATAAGTTTGTACAGCTCAGGAACACCCAGAATAGTAGGGAGTGCTAAGACTAGAAATGTGCTTTGAAATCTGCAAAAGAAGAAGCAAAGGGCCAAATGCTACTGTGACAGATTCTTGGGAATAGACTGAAATGCCAGTGAGTGAGTAGACTAAGTGATGAATTGAAGGGCCACTCAACAACCAAAAGGCCAAATTGTGTTTTACTGAGATTGTTAGTGTTTGAGTAAGACAACCCTATCTCTGCCACCTCCTACTCTGGCATTTTGTTAGCAATCACTTAATTATAAATGAAAGTGCTGAAAACCACATAAAACATTTATCCTTCTAAAATAAACTAAACGTATTCGCAACTCAGTTTCTCCTTGGCTTGATCTCCAAAGTCCATGGCCACTCCATATGCTACCTAGAGTGAGGGGAATGTGTTGGAATGGGGGGAAAGGGGTAGATGAGTCTTAGCTAATGAGGTTATTTTTTTATTTTTTAGATGTGGTACTGGAGACTTGAATTCAGGGCATAGAACTTACTAGACAGGTGATCTGCTACTTGACCAGTCCTTTTTGCTTAAGTTGGTTTTAGATTTGTCTGGGTGGGCATGGACTATGAATTTCCTATTTATACTTCACATGTAGCTGGGCTGACAGGCTTAGACTACCATGCCCAGCTATTTGTTTAGAAGAAATCTTGCTACCTTTTTGCCCAGGCTAGCTTTGATTCATGATCCCCTCTATCCATGCCTCTTGAGTAGGATTATAGACATGAGCTATTGTATCTGGCTATCATACTACTTTACAAGTTAAAAGATCAGGAGGCTGAGATCTTGAATATCATGGTTTGAAGCCAACTTAGGCAGAAAAAGTCTGTGAGAGTCCATCTCCAAAATAGCCAGCAAAAGCCAGGCTGAAAGCATGGCTCAAGTGGTAGAGCACAAGCATGAGGTAGAGTTCAAGCATCAGTGCCAAAAAAACAACAATTGATCATGTAAAGACATTCCTGGAGCCCTTCAATATACAGAGAGGGGCTTGAACTTTAAACATCATTGTCTTCATTGATGCAGTTCTTTCTGTGGGTAGGGAACTGTGTATTGAGAATGTAGAATATCAAAATTGTAAAAGAGATCAAATACTATAAAGACTGAAAGTCAACCATAGTTTTAGCTATTGAGAGTCCATTGTAAGAATAAAAGAGTAGTTTCCATAAAGATTTGATGGGGCTTAGGGATGGAAATAACTTTCAGTGAAAATTCAGTCATGAACAATCATTTGGATAGATGGTGGATGGATGGGATGATGTTGATCAAGCTGGATTGTATTCATATCTTGACATGTTGAATTGAAACCCCTTCATACAATGATTTAAAGCTAAAATAAATTTAATTCTTTTTTTCTTGTTTCAGTGCCTGTGTAAGGAAATTCTGTGTAGTTGATCACTAGAATATCAATAAATGAATGAAACATCTGGACTTAAACTTGCAAACAATGCTTTGTTATGATTATTTAAATTCACTATTTTATGGCAGAAATAGAAAAAGTGAGTGAATCAGGAAAAACCACACACAATTGGCCTCATCAGTCAGAAACGTACTTTGTTATTGTGGTTGTGGTTGTTGGCAGTCAAATGCCAACAGAATGCCCACTGCATTAGGCTGGCACTTGTGGGTCCTCTGATGGAAGAAACTGCTTTTTGAATAGCAAAAGATGACTCAGTGTCCTAAGACCTTAAAGAAGTCCTCAAGTGTTCTTCAGTGTCAGAAAACTGGATTATGAAAGTAAAGGATAGAGAGAAGGGACCTCAGATAGAGAAGGAAGTAGAGCAAAGGATGGAAAAAGCTCTGAGCTTATCCTTGATGAAGGGGAAGGAATAAGAGGGCAAGCAACAAAAGAAGAACCAGGGCATTGGAGAGACAATTAGTGAAGCACTAGAGAGAGCAAGGGTAGAAAGCTGAAATCAAAGATATTAGGAATTGTATCACTATTGATTTTTTAACTTATTCTCAGCCCAAAGGGCTGACAAGTGATTTACTACTGGTCTTCTATTTGCTTCATCAGACAAATGAACTACATTGTCATAAAGAAATGATCTTCTGTAACCCTGGTAATATTCCTCACTGTGATGTCTATTTTGTCTTATATGACTGTAGTCTCTGTAGTTGTTTATGAATGGTGTTTACATGGCATATTTTTTATTATTCCTTTTAAGGGAAATTTAAATCATTATTGGATTATCTTTAAATGGTTATACAAAAGAATTTCAGTTGCATATATGTTTACATTTAAAGTGTTTCTTTTGTACACAGCATAAAGTTGAATTTTCTTTTAATGTAGACTAAAATTCCTTAATTGATGTCTACTAACTAAATGAGAACTCAGTAATTTTCATTATCATTTTAAAAAATCCTTACTATGACCCAGCTATACCAATCCAGAGCACTGTTGCATTATTCACAATCGCCAATTATGGAAGCAGCCCAGATGCTGCTCTACAAATAGATGAGCAGAGCCAAAAAAGGTGCTATCTATCTATCTATCTATCTATCTATCTATCTATCTATCTATCTATCTATCTATCTATCTGTCTGTTAGAAAGAATAGTATGTAATTTGCAGGGAAATGGATGGACCTAGAATGAATCATGTTAATAAGTGAGGTAAGACAAGCTCAGACACACAAATGGTATGTTTTCTCTCATATGCAGAAGCTAGGCTTAAAATACACTAGGACATGATAAATGATACAGGACTCTATGCATTCACACATATGATCTCAAAGGAGGATATTCTTTGGAGAGGACAAAAAGGGACAATGCCCATGTGCATCTAATCATGTAAAGTAATATTTATTGAAATGAACTCCAGAAATGGAAATAAGGTTTTTTTTCTACATTACTGCTTTTTTTTCTCTTCTTTTTGTCTGTTTGTTTATCTCTCTCTGGGATGGTAAAGAGGACACAGAAATGGAGGGGAAAAGGGTGAATAAATGCAGCAGTGGTACTCAGTAGGTATTATTTTGAAAATGAACTATACAATTTGTGGGTGGGGATGGGAGGGAAAAAATGAAAGCAAGGGAAAGGGTGACATTGTTCAGAAAGAAATAAATTCATTACCTGACTTAATGTAACTATAAACACTTTATATTGCCATTATAATAATAAAGAAATTAAAAAATATAAAAGAAAGAAAAAAAATGAGTAGATTTTGTTTCTCCTGCCTCCCCTATCCTTAATGCTACAGTCTCATTATTTTACTTCTACAAACATGGTCAACACCACAGTGTACTAATATTCTTTTTGCTTAAAAAAATCTGTTAACATTGAAGTCTTTGATGATTATGTCTTCTTTGTATTATATACGGTGTATTCATGTGTATTTTCAGAAGGGTGGGGGGAAGGCATAGAACTGGAGGGAAAAAGGGTGAAAAGTACAGCAGTGGAGTTCACTGGACATTGAGGGAAGCGAACCATACTACTCTTGGGTAGAGAGGGGAGAAGGGAGACTGGGAGAGAATGAGGGAACAGATGATACTATATGAAAAGAAATGTACTCATTACCTGACTCATGTAAATGTAAACCTCTGCATATCACCTCTATAAAAACAATACAGCAAATTAAAAATATCTATTAACTTCTAAAGAAAATTGTAAGAATAGGACAAAAGATTAGTGGTTACTTACATCTTATTTATTTCCTTTATTCATTTGTATTTTTTCCTTCTGTCTGAAGAACTCCAAGTTAGTGTTACTAGTGTTTCTGGCAACCCATTTCCTCAGGTTCTGCTTTCTGAATGTGGAATTCCATGCCGAACAGCCCTTTAATGGTTGCATTCCAGTGTCACCTAGTAGGCATTCTTTGTAAGGAGAAATCTGTTGTTTCAGATAAAAAGTATGGTCCCCATTATTCCCTCAGAGCTAAAACTAAGGAAAGATGCAATGATTGAAGAAAACAGAAGCATTAAGAATATTATTTTTTCTTTTAGAAATTTGAGTTTTCAATTTTTCAATCAATGGTAGAAAAAAAAACCCAGATTTTGTGGCACTTATACTCTGTGAGTATGAGTTATACATTAAATTCTCCTAAGTCTGAAGGCTTTTCATGAAACTGTATTTAATTAATTAATTATTTTTTAATTTTTTTATCAGTCGTCGGACCTGAACTCTGGGCCTGGGCGCTGTCCCTCAGCTCTTCAGCTCAAGGCTAGCGCTCTACCACTTCAGCTACAGCGCCACTTCTGGCTTTTTCTGCTTATGGGGTGCTGAGGAATCGATCCTAGGGTTTCATGCATGCAAGACAAACACTCTTACCGCTGAGCCACCTTCCCAGCCTGAAACTTCTGATAATTAGGAATCTTAAAGTCTTTATTTCTTTATCACAATATTTTCTAAAAAAAGATAGGAGATATGTTCAGCTATAAATTTACTACCAGATAATTTACTCTTGAAAGTTTTATGCAAAATTTGATATTAAAGGTGTGCCCTTACAATGCCTGCTTTGGCATTCTTTAGTCATGTTTTTATAAATTTGTAACAGCACAGTTCTATATAACAGAATTGATTTGAATTCTCTATTTCCAATTGCAATTTTCCCCCCAGCAAATGTTAGTCAGGTTGCATACTTTTTCTAAAAATGTCTAGACAGTCTGTAGACATATTTTGCTAGTGTGTTTGTGGTGGTTGTCTTAGCAATCCTAAATGTACCATTTTTTTTCAGATCTGCCAACTTCAGGTGGGGCATAATTTCTCCAGGTTGTCCTTCTCATAACTACTCCTTATGTGGACATGACTGCTCACTTCATTCATACAACATGTGTTAATCATGGCCTTTGCATTCCTAGAATTACACGCTTGGTTCTCGACTCAGATTGCCCACAAACACTAGAAGTAAGGAAATGGAGACAATTTCAAAGGACTGACATTCTCCTTATATAGGTTTACACATGTTTGTGGTTTCCAGTTCAGAGATTAAGAGCTTTAAATTTCTTAAAGGAAGAAGAACCAAGATGAATATAAATATATCAATGTAAATTGCTCATTTCTCCAAGTGGTTACATTAAGTAAGTGCACAGATAAACCTACACTCCAAAATTATGGAAGGTAGAAGAAGATTGGACCAAGAAGAAGCATGGTATAAGGCAACTTCTTTTTTTTTTTTTAATAAAGAGGCTGGGGATAGAATATACCTATTTCTTTTTCTTCTTCCATAAACTTGTTCTCCCCCTAGTTTAAACCTTTTTCATGGCAATTCATTTGTTAAGAGAAACTTGGTGGAATATGGCTTGTGATTCAGCTCAGATCGAAGTAGCCAGGAAGAGCAGTTCATTTTAATGGCTATAAGAGGGAAAGATAAAAGCAAAGTATGTGAAGATACGTAAGGCTATTTTAGTTTATAATTACCTTGGAAGGATAAGAAATCAGGAATGCTCAGAAACCATCTTGTTCTTAGATTGCTTATTTCTTTTTCTTCTTGCAGCCTGGGTAGGCTGCACTGCAGAACATATTGTGTTTGGACAAACTGCTCCATAGGTTGGTCTATCTGGTGAGAGAGCTTGTTCCCTTTTTTGGAAAACCTTGGCTGTGTGTTATGACATCATCCCTTATAAAGGTAGAGATAGATTATTGTGCACATATAACATAATGAATTTATATGAGATATAGTGACTATCCCATGAGTGAGGGAACAAGACATAATTTGGAGTTGGAGCCTGGAGTGATTTATGAAGGTCATTGTCTTACAAGTTCAGATGCTTTCCATATGGCGTCGGAGAAACCCCCTTATGTACTGTATGTATAAAACATATGTAGCAAATTAGTTTCACTTACATTTTTTTCCCTAAATATATTTTGGTTTAAGAATGACAGTGGCTTGTTTATCTGGTCTGTAAAACACTACATTATTACTTTTTTTTAAAACACAGGGACTATTTGTTAATAAGGACTGAGAGTTTTTAAGTGAAACAGAGACTTGAGTGTGAGTCCCTTTGACTCTGGCCTTGCTGTGTCTGAGTGCCAGAGCTGTCCATCTCATTGGATTTATGGCTTAACTTCTGTATCACGCTTAACTTGAGTGTGCTCAGCAATGTGACCTTGTCCAGGAAGAGGAAGAATGGATTGTTCATTTTCCAGCTGTAGGGTATTAAATTTCTATCTAATTGCATTTTCTAATACATGTGAAGATGCAACCATTTCCACTTAAAAGGAAATTGCTCTACTTAAAGAAAAATGGAGAGTAGATTAGGAGAAATATTCCAAACTGAAAGTACTTTTTTTCCTAAAAGAACAAGCTTTTGTTTGGCCCTAAACTACAATCCCATTGATAGATCTTTTATGTTTTATTGTTTAATTTGTGGAGACATAAAATGTACATGCTCTCAGTCACTAGTTCAGTATTTTTAACCCATTAGGGATGGTCTGTGTTTACCAAAACTTTCCCAAACCAGAATTAATTGTACAAAATACATTACAAAATATGGTTGGTTTTCTAAGGCTATTTTCATGTTTTAGTTGAAAAATTTGTAACACATTTTAAATGTTTAGAAACTCACTGAGTTGTCACAAAATCTTAGGAGTCAGACTCACAATGCAAGATACTACCCAAACATTTTTGTTGAGGAACTCTGTGTTATTAAACACATCTGTGACTGGATGTATACTGTTGATTTGTACCTCTTGTAAACTATCTATCAAAACTGAAATATTCAGATAACTATTATAAAATTTTTTACAGTTATATAATCTTTAAGCCACTTTTTCTGTACCCCATATCTCCACAGCAAAGTCACTTGCAACTCCAGTAGTCTGAAGTCGGGTGTGAAGAGGTAAATAGTATAGTAAAAGGCCCACTGGAGATCTTTCTCCTGGTTCTCTCCTATGTAATTGTGTGCTCTGCATTGCTCAACAGATTTCCATGGGGTCCTGGTTGGCTTTAGAGAAAAAGAAGAAGCAACTCTGTGAAGTTCAAACATCTGCTAGAATCATGCTAGCTTTGGAGATGAGCTCATCAGTCTGTAGGTCAACTGACTACTCAGCCCAGCTATCAGCAACCAGCTTCACTACCGGTGCCCCACTGAGAATTGCTAATGTGTCTCTGTGGGCATGAGAGTTGGTAGGCTGCCAAAAGGCTATTTTTCTCCAGTTTTGAGATGGGAGTAGGAAAGAGAATAGGGAACAGGGGGAGAAATGTGAAAAGCCATTGTGGAACTTTGTGTTGCTCACATCATGGTGTACAAAATCAACCAAAAAAAGCATCAACAGCAGAATGCAGAGAGCTGCATGTCTTAACTCTAATTTCTGTAGGGTGCTTAAGTGTTTATGATGGTGCACTCATTTGTGTGTGTGTGTGTGTGTGAGAGAGAGAGAGAGAGAGACAGAGAGACAGAGAGAGACAGAGACAAAGAAAGAGAGAGAGAGAGAGAGAGAGAGAGAGTTCTGCAGCACTCTACCACTTTAAGCCATATCTCCACTTCTGACTTCTTAGAAGTTTATGGAAAGCCTGGATTTTCCTTCCTGAGATGGCTTTGAACTGGGATCCTCAGATCTCAGCATCCTGAGTAGCTAGGAGTACAGACGTGAGCCACCAGCACTTGATGAGAGTTCCCTTTTCTTGTATTCTTGTTGACATTTTTTTTCTCCTTGATGATAGTTATTCTGTCTGGGGTGAAATGAAATCTCAATGTAGTTTTGATTTCATGTTGTCAATTGCTAAAAATGTTTATTTTTTCATGTATTTATTGACCATTTGTCTTTTTTCATTTGAAAAATATCTACCCAATATATTTACTTCATTTACTGATTGACTTATTTACTTTTGCATTATTTATATATTATGGATGCTAATCACTTGTTGGGTGAATTTCTGTAAAGGTATTTTCTCTTTCTGTAGTTTATTTCTTCATGCTGTTGATTTTTTTTTTTTACTATGCAGAAGTTTTTTAATCTGTTGCAATTCCAATTGCCAAATCTTGCACTGATTTCTGAGGTATTGAAATCCCATTCAGTTTAAGGTCTTTGGTCCATTTTGAGTTGAATTTTGTACAGGGGGAGGAATAGGAATCTAGGTTCATTCTTCAGCATGAAGATGACCAGTTTTCTCAGAACCACCTGTTAGAGAGATTGTCTTTTTCTCCAATGCATGTTTTAGTGCTTTTGTTAAGAATCAGATAGCTGTAGCTGCATGGGCTTATTTTAGGATCCTCTATCTATTCTGTTGGTCTGTGTGCCTGTTTTTGTGCCAGTACTATACTGCTTTGGTTACAGTGGCTCCCATAATATAGTTTGAAGTCAGGGGTTGTGATCCTCCCCACACTGCTGTTATTGTCTAGGATCAGTTTGTGTATTTTCTCTTAATTTCTGTGAATAATATAATTGGCATTGTGATGGGAATTGCATGTGAATATATATTACTTTCTGAAATGAGGTCATTTAAGCAATATTTATTGCCAATTCATGCACATGGATATTCTTCAGTCTTTTAGTGTCCTGTATAATTTCTTTCTTCAATGCTTCATAATTTTTATATGAAAGTCTTTTTTAACATCTTTATTTATACCTAAGGTTTTAACTTTGTTTTTTGTCCCTTATGAATGGATTGCTTTCCTGACTTTCTTTCCATGGAATTTGTGTGTAGAAAAGCTATTGGTTTTGTGTCAATTTTGTGTCCTACTTTTCTGCAAATGCTTACTTAAGGGGTTTTATTTTTGATGGAATCATTACAGCCTTTTAAGTTTAGGATCATGTTTGAAAACAGGGACAGTTTGTATCCCTTTTTCATTTCTTTCTCTCTCCTCACTGTCAGAAATACAGACTTAAAGTGAAAGGAATAAAAAAGTTACAAACAAATGGAACCTTAAAGCAAGCAGGAACAGGTATACTTATATCTGAGCAAACAGACGTGTCGCGACCGCCTCGACCTGCAAGGATGACGAGACAACAGGTTCTTCTTTCAGACGGTTTATTCAGGACCTTGTTTACAGTTTCTTTTCTCCTACTTCTCTCCTGCCCGCTTCTTCCTGCTTCTTCCTGTTTCTCCTTCTTTCTCTTCCCCATCCGCCCCCGCGCTCCGGTTATAAGCCTCCTGGATGGCCAATCCTGAAGTGCCATGTGGCATATACTGATAGGGCTGCAAACACGGAAGCAAACTAGGAGCCAAGTCATAGCTATATAAGGAGTTGTTTTTTACAGAGAGTACTGGTCCCCGGAAGGCGGGAGCCCGTGCCATCTTTGGTCGCAGCTGCACTACGGGGGCCCCGCCATTTTAGCTACAATGTTGCTTTTGCAGCCGTCTTTGGTCCCGGCTCCTGCAGCTTTCCACACAGACTTATAATCAAAATTAGTTAAAAGAGACAAAGAAGATTGCTTCTTATCAATTATGGAAATAATTCATTAAAAGGATATAGCCATTGGAAGCATATTAAATGTCAACACACCCAATTCCATAAGACAAACACTACTGGACATTTAGATACAGACAAGTCCCACCACAATAATAGTATATGATTTCAGTACCCCGTTCACACCAATAGGTAGACTATCCAGACAAAATATCAGCCAGTAACTGTCAGAACTAAACATTATAAATCAATATTGTCTGCTGAATCTTCTCCCCAACAGTCACACAATACATATTGTTGTCAACTTCTCATGGAACGTTCTCATAATAATATTTTAGGATGTAAAACAAGGCTCAGAAAATATAAGAAAATTAACTATTTTATCAGACCACAAGTAAATAAAATGTGAAAAATCAATAGCATGAGAAAATATGCAAATTCTTTGATACTAGACAATAAATTTTGTTGTGGCTATCAAATCATTGGAAAAATAAGGGCTGAAATTAAAGAATTCCTGTAAATAAACGAAGATGGAAACACAACACATCTCAAACCTATACCATACAGTAGAAGCAGTTCTAAGAGGAATTGGTATAGCTATAAAAATGCCTACATTACAAAATCGAGTTCTCAAGTAAATGACCTATGAGTGTTTCAAAAAAATAAGAACAAATGAAATCCTAAATTATGAAGAAAAGAAATTATGAAGAACAGAGCTGCAATTAATGAAGTGGAAACTAAAACAACAATATAAAAACCAATAAAACAAAGTTAGTTGTTTAAAAGGACACACAAGATTGACGAATCCTTAGCCAAACTGAAAGAGAAAACACATACTAACAAAATTAGAAATAAAAAAGGTAGAATGAGAGATACCACTGTAATCCAGAAGATGGTAGGTATATTTTGAATTCTTATCAATAAATTGGAAAAATTAGGAAAAATGGATACATTTCTAGGTACAAATGGCCTACCAAAATTAAAGAAATTACAATTTGACACATCAGTAATAAGCAAAAGCATTTAAACATCCTCTGAATTGTACCAGAGCTTCAAGGAAGAACTAACACCACTGTTCCTGAGATGATTGCACAAATTATAAAAAGAATAAACCACTCCCAACTCATTTTATGCAGTCGGTATTAACTTGACAACAAAAATGAGATAAGGGCTAAACAAAAAAGATAGCTCTTTGATGGACACTGATTTTTAAAAAAACCTTTAAATACATTACTTACAATCCAATTCAATAATTTATTAAAAAGATAATTCATCATGATCAAGTTGAATTCATTCCAGGATCACAAGAATGGTTCAATATGTGAAAACTGATTAGTACAGTAGATAAACAGAAACCAGGACATGAATCATATAATCATCTTAATAAATGCAGAAAAAATCCTTTGTAAAATTTAAACATCCCTTCACAATAAAAGCCCTGCAAAACTAGGAGTAGAAGAGGCACATCTCATTATAATAAAGGCTATGTATTATAGACCAGAGCTAACATTATATCAAGTGGGAAACCAGAAAGCATTTCCTCTGAAATCAAGTGTCCTCTGTCACCACTGTTACTCAATATATTATTGCAATGATCTAAGAATTATATGTTTTTTATTTGTCAATATTTTCCTACTTTTCATGATGTCATTTAATAATGATATGGAGAAAAGATGATCATTAGAATTAGGCTTATGTCTCAACTCACTAGCAGGGTAGATTTCTAGCTTTGGCTTCATTTATATAACAGAAGGGAAAGTACCTTGCAGGGTTGTTGAGAGAAAATGTTGTGAATCCTGGAACTTGCCTTCTGGAATGTGGGATTCCTTAGTTACATCTCAGTGACTTGATGGTATGATTTGGATACTCACATAATTGGGAAACAAATTATCTGGTGACAAAATATTCATGACTAGAAAGAATTAGAGAATGAAATGTTGATACTCTGTTAATTATTATGAAGCCCAGTGGAGGGGGCACATACAATTGCTGGGGACTTAGGAATTTGCCAGTTTTCAACTAGGATGTTCTGCAAATGATTTCTAGGGTTAGTAGGTATATAAGTATTTTATCCTAATAATTACTTCTTCGGTGTGCATTTTCTTCAGACCTTATAACATAAAGATAAAATTAAGCACTACAGTTGGGCACCGGTGGCTCACACCTGTAATCCTAACTGCTCAGGAGGCTGAGATCTGAGGATCATGGTTTGAAACCAGCCTGGCAGAAAAAGTCACTGTGAGTGGCACTGTCGTTCAAAGTGGTAGAGTACCAGCCTTGAACATAAAAAGGCTCAGGGACAGTGCCTAGGCCCAGAGTTGAAGCCTCACAACCAACAACAACAACAACAAAAATATTTTAAGCACTGTAAAAACCATTCAATGTGGAGAAATACCAGTCCCAGTATTTTAGTAGTAGACTTGAAGAACATAGATACATTGAGCTCAGAGATCCTTGTATTTTATCAGATGTGTGTGTGTGTGTGTGTGTGTGTGTGTGTGTGTGTGTGTGTATCTTTCTCTTTAGGGATACTGAGGTTTAAAGTAAGAGTCTTGCACCTGCTAGTCAGGTACTCTCCTATTTAATTTATTCCCTCATCCCTTTTTGCTTTTGGTTATTTCTTTCTAATGGGGTTCATGGTTTTGCTGGGGCCAGACTGGACTGCGGTCTTTCTAGCTATACCTCCTGTTTAATTGCTGATCCCTGAGCCTCCTAATCGCTGACTCCCAAAGCTGCTGGCATGACAGGCTTTCATCATCACATCTGTCAATTGTTTGTACTGCTAGTTACTTTCTGGGGCCACCTGATTTTGAGTGCATCCGTGGTATTTTACCCCTAAGGCTTCTAGATGGAAATGATCATTGTTACTTTCTTTCTATTCTCTTTTATAGGAACATATTTTCGAAATTTTTAAATCAGTGCTGTTACTGGTATTTGAAAGATACTTTCCAGAATAGCCTGTATTGTTCCTTAATGGTCTTTGAGGCTAGGCTTGAAAATAAGACTCTGTTCATATTTTTCAGTAGATTCATTTCGTCCCCCCCCCGCAACAGCTGGTTTTGTTTCTTTTCAACTTTTAAAAACATGTCCCTTTTCACTTGTTATATGCTAATGTTTTTCAGAAATGTTTATTAAATGGATCAATTTTTCCACTCCTTTCAACACTAGAAAACAAAACAAGTTGAATCATGTCAAAAGCAAGTAGTCCACAGGGATAATACAACCCTAATGCTCTCTCTGGATATAATTTAAGTTTTGAGGGACATATCATCTTGTGAACTCTACAGAGGCTGCGTGGATACCTCTAAGGAAGCAATATGTTATATAGAAATCCAAATACATTTTTGTAACCTTGAATTCCTCAACTTTGAAGAATGTATTATAAAAGTGACTTAATGATTCATAGGTTGGAATTTTTATATGAGGTCATCAAGTTATGAATCAAATGACCAATTACATAATGCAAAGTTATTCTAAGATTTATTGATTTTAAAATACACAATAAACCTAGGTCCATATATAATAGGAACTCCTTTATAACATATATTATCTGAATAGCTGTGTAAATGTATTTGGGTGTGTGATAAATTTGTACTCCCAGCATTTCAAAGCACCTCATTGGCAAGATATAGCTACTAAATACATATTCCTTGAGGGAGAAATACTGGCTTAGGAATTGCCTCAGAAAACATTCCTGGGCCTTTTAGAAAAGGATCATTATAAACTATAATGAAGGATCTGAGGATTCCATGACATTATTACTGTGTGTTTTCTTGTATTTCCTACTCAGACTTTCTTTCATAATATTTGGTTATATGCAAGCTTAGTAGACTCATTTGTTCTCTAATGGCCTATTATTTTGATAATTCTAGGCCTATTACTCACCCAGTTCCTTTTAGTTGAGTAAAGTATTAGAAATGCGGAAAACATACAAGGTGAATAGAGAGAATTATTGTCAGCAGCCTTTCCTGACAGTTACTGCTCACATTTCTTGGGCTGTAAGAGTAAGACAGTCTATAAAATAGTTTGCTGCATGAGTTAAGAGGCTGGTTATGAAGTTTAAATTGCTATTGTAAGTTCATGTTTATGCCAAGTCCCATACAGCTCACTTTTTCATGTGTGAAGGGGTTATGGACTTCATAAGGCAGTGGATACACTTTACCATTTCCTGTTGTGAGGTAAGATCACACTCAAATCACTGTATAGTGTAACTACCTGGTGCCTCATGAAGGTGCATGGAAAACTTTTTAGTGTGTTATCACGGATGAGTTCATTGAGGAATTCTACACCTCTGACATAATGACTGGCTTCTAAGACAACCATTCCAAGCAGACAGAAATCACAAACGAAAGCCAAATGTTGTTGGCTCACGCTTATAATCCTAGTTACTCAGGAATCTGAGGATCACAGTTCAAAGCTAGCCCTGGCAGAAAAGTTCATGAGACTCTTATCTCCAATTAGCCACCAAAAATGGTGGAAATGGAGCTGTGGCTCATGTGGTAGAGCACCAGCCTTGAGAACAAAAGCTCAGGGACAGTGGTCAGGAGTTCAAGCCCTAGGACGTGCATACACACACACACACACACATGCACACACACACACACAGCACATTCTATTGAAGTACAGAGCATTTCTGCTACAGCCTACACACACACACACACACACACACACACA
>NW_012267286.1:7677384-7679285 GCF_000151885.1 Dipodomys ordii
TACAGCCTACACACACACACACACACACACACACACACACACACACACACACACACACACACACACACACAGCACATTCTATTGAAGTACAGAGCATTTCTGCTACAGCCTACTAGTCAGAAAATCCAGAGGGCCAACTTATATTCTAAAAGGGAATACCTAGAGGGGAGGAAGGACAAAGAATGTAAAGCCATCTACATCTATCTATCTATCTATCTATCTATCTATCTATCTATCTATCTATCTATCTATCTAATCTAATCTATCTAATCTATCTATCTATCCCTGTAGTCCATCTGCTGTTTTTAGGGTAGAATGCTAGATAGGGATTAGGAAAGATAGTCTTCTGTAAATCTTCTGTGTAAGATATAACTGATGGCTTGAAGTTGATAGCTAATGTGTGTGCTTTTTTCTTTTTTAGGGTTAACAAATACTGAGAAATGCATCTCTTTACATTTTCTTCTTTTTCCCCTTTTTTTGGTGGTATATGGGATTTGAACTCATAGTGTCATACTTGTTTGGCACCTGGCCCTTATTTTTCCATTTCTTAGCTGAAAGAAATGGATTTGGCTTGTCTCAGTTTATACTGATCACATCATGTGCTATGAAAATAGACAGTAACTCTAGAATATTTGGATGTGTTTATAGGATTTTAGTGAAAATAAGGAAGCCTAAGTTTTTCCCCATAGTTGAATGCCCTGTCTAATTCAAATCCATTTTTTCTTTGATGAATTCCTTTATCAGAGATGCAAAGTGTTCCCAAAAAGACTCTGTCAAGTTCTATTAGCATGTCCATTATTGGGTCTAAGTGTAAGGACACATTTTTAAGGGATAGAAAGGAACAACAGGGACATGAGAGGGACTAGGGAAACAATTGCTTGTAATCCACATACCAGGACATCAGCGCTTGAGCAATGGTCCATCATCTACTTCCTTGGCACCAGCTACTATTTAGTCTGCTAGGTTTGTATGCAGTCATACAACTGGCTCCCCATTTTACTTTATTTTTTCATTTCTTGAGCTCTAGGTACTCATTTCTAATCATCTAATAACACCTTCCTGTACTCTAAGTTATTAAGTAGACTGGCTCTATTGTCATGTAAATTGTCAGCCTGTTCCAAAAGACTGTCATTTGCCTTTTTTCAAGGCTGTTTTTTCATCAGCATTCCACCTCTAAATGACACTATCCTCCATCCAGTTATCAGTGTTAGAAACAGTGTGTCTGTGACTTTTCTTTTTCAGTACTTATGTTCATTTTTTAAAAAAAAGTTGTCCTCTTTACAATAGGCCAGTTTTTTAATATATGGAGTCTTCTTCACTATTTCCATCTAATTTAATTCAGGTATTGATCTTCCTTCCTTTGCCCACAAAATAGCAATAAGATGTCCTTCCTATGCTCAGCCTCAGCTTCTCTTAACATACCTCATACACTGTTATCAGTTTTACCATCAGAAAAGCTACCAATCTTGTTACCAAGACCCCAGGGTCTTGCATTGCTATTTCTTAACATATATTATTGTTCCTTAGGAACCCTTTCTCTACTGTGTCTTCCTGGCAGACCCAACTCATTTGTAAAAATTACCTCAAATTATTAAAAAAGGATTTTCTAATTTCTATTCTAAGAGTAAACTCTTTTTTTTTATTGTGAAAATACTGTGCAGAGGGGTTACAATTACATCATGGGCAAGATAATGAGTATATTTCTTATCAAGCATTGTAGCCTCCTCCTTTGTTTCCCCTTCCCATATCCCTTCCCATCTCCCCATCCAACCCCTCCCCCCCACCAAAGTTTTAAGTTCGTTTTTCGACATAACGACTTGTACATCTCATTGTTGCAATGGGTCCACCTGTATCCCTATTTAAATGATTTGTTTTTGCCCTTCCCCTCCACAAATTATACC